>NW_028255474.1:0-99664 GCF_964263255.1 Lissotriton vulgaris | reverse complement strand
CTTTTTTTCCGGGAATATTATCTATGCTGGCATTCCGATTTTCACGTAGAACTGTGCAGAGTCTCGGCATCGGCTCAACATCCTGTGATTTGGGGCCAATCACTCAATCTACCCAGGCGGAGTGAAATTCGCTGTCGGGGCAGAGTTAAATGCCACCCACGAGAAAATGGGAGCTGGTGCAACTTTTCTGGGTTTAGTTTGGCCCCTGGGGGAGACAGCGGGGATTAGGCAAAGGAGGGGCTGACGAGGGAACATTAGTTTTACAACAAAAACAATGTGGTTTTAATATAGATATTCGAAATAGGCAACCACTAGAGCCTGTCAAATAAAGAGAAACAGATGTAGGGTCAATGAAGATGGGGACTGTGCACCATCACCCTCGCTTGGCCTTCACTTCAGCAGCTATCGGTTTAACTTCCTGCACAAATTTATAATCCTGTTGTGACAAGGACCACAAACACAAAACAAGGCTATGTTGCCCCTGATGCTTCCTGCTGTTTGTCATGAAACAATACAATAAAGAGCCTTAGGAAACCTGAAGAACAGGAGCAAGGATTGTGCTCATGGCTTTTGGCCGGAAAGCGACTGCTCGCGGCCTACTTCAGCAAGACATCTCCCCATGCCTAAAGCAATTAACCTGACATTGTGTAATTGTAACAGGTGTTCATGTAAAGCGCTTTGATGGCCTACCAGTCGTCTTTGCACTGCTGCAGGGCTCGTCTTCACATTTACTCCAAAGATAGGGAGGGATTGATATACCTCACCCCAAAATTTTCAAATGGCACCAGCCGCCACTACATCCACTACCTACATGTTTACATTTATGTGCATGCCAACAAATAGGAAAGCTTGCATGATCAAGGACCCACCTACATGAGTCAAGGACTGCACTTCCATTGACCAACCAGGAATCTCCGCTCCACACACCTCACACTCGCATAGACTCCACACATCCGCCACTGCCACTCTGGAGGACACTCCTTCTACCACCTCACTGCCAAACCTGGAATGCCCTCCCCCTTCACTTCTGCACCGCACGCCCGCTGACCCTTTTCAAGAAGGGAGTCAAAACCTTGCTCTTCGACTGATACCTGCAGCACAGCGCCTGGATACCCTCTGGGATGAAAAGCCGCTCTATACAAGTACCAATTGATTGATTTCATTACAAGACTGGAGGCTACCATTATGCATACAACTTTTAATGCACTCCAAGCATAGCCGCATACATCACAAAGCAATAGTTCCAACTTAGAACATTATGAACCAACAATAGTAACAAGCACTAGTCAATCAGTCTCTTTTAAATGCGGCTCCAAGCAGATAAGTCAACTTTTATTTCCTCCTAAAACATTTGTTTTTTCTTAACTTTATATTAATATTCTCTTAAATATTCGCTTAATACTTTTATCTTCATTCTATTATAACCATTATTGCCATTAACCATCTTTCTCTGTATTTTAACCATTACTGCCATTAACCATCTTTCTCCCTACAGCGCTTTATAATGCCCTTCCCCTTGATTTATAGTGTCGGTGCCTTAAACCCGCCGCCTACCCTTCCCCACGCTCGGATTTCCGACCTCCAATTTACGGAGGTCGACTTCCGCTGTTATTCATCAATTTAATCGCTTTTTAAATTACCTTCATGGAGCCTTTTGGATAACCTGCAGACAATCGGGGAAAGCTTTGCCGCTTTAGGCACCTCTCCCCGGTATGCTCTATCCCGTAAGACTGCTTTTTCGGCCGAATCTCTTCATACCCCAAAATCAGCAACAAGACGCATTACGAACACGGGCCAAGTGCTCCTTGGCAACACCCGCGTCGCGCACGCGTGTTGCCAGGGCACTTTCCTCTTTGTCTCTCACACTGACCAGCTGATTTGTATCGAACCGCCGTTTAACTTCGCTTTTAAGCGTCTACTCGATACACTAACCTCTACACCTCGCCTTTTCGGATCGTTTTTTCTTCAGATTAACCCCTAATTCTCCCTACTATTGAAATTGATTAAAAAAAAGGGGGAAAGAGAAAGGAAATATTATTTATCTGTCCCCAAAAATTTAATTATATATATATATATATATATATATATTTACACTTAACTATTTACTGTATCAAGAGATCAAACTCTTTTGCTTAACCATGTCGGATTCAGATTCTGATCAAGCTAACGCTGCCGAATCTGATTTCCCTAATGAAGCCATCAAAAATCTTATCCATAAAGAAATGAGATCTTGTATGTTTTCCACACTTTCCCAGGTTATGTCTTCAAAAAGGTCCTTCCTTCATGAAGAGGAGGATTTCTCTGATTTAGACATAACGGACGAGAATGAACTCAATGAATCAAGGGGTAAGAGGCATAAAAAAACGAAAAATATTGATTTTACCCCAGAGAGCACAGGAGGTCCAAGCACCTCAAAATTTACAGGAGGTCATCGCACCTCATTTGCCTTAGGTGTCCCTTGCGGCACAAAATAGAAAGGTGTCCTTAGCGGCACAAAATTAATGGGTGTCCCTCGCGGCACAATAAATCAAAGTGCTCAAGATAATGATCTCATCTCCCTCTCTAATGACGATGGCTCTGAATTCCCGGACGAATACATCCTTGACCTCGACGAGGATGACGAAGATATTGATTCTCTTCTCTTAAGTGATAATAACGTCCTATGCTCATCTAAGAATAGTATGTTAGACCCCTTGGGCGAGGAAATGTTCTCCCCGTTTAATTTAAACACCCTAGGAGTTCTGAGTGGACCTCACATGAGCATGTATGTAAATGTATCACTAAATGGCTTAGAAATCCATTGGAGAGGGAAACTCGCAGCCTCTTAAGAGCCGAGTGCTCCAGACCTTCCATCGAGGGTAAAGTTTTCCAAACTCCAAACCTAGATCCAGAACTCATTACTTACCTTTTTTTTTAACTCGGAAGAGACCCTCGTAAAGGGTTGGAAAGATCCCTTAAGATCTGCCAAGATAAAGTTCTTGATATTCTAGGTCCCCTAACCAAAATTATTGATGCAGCCGAAAATCCAGATTCTCTGGTCATGTTAATAGGAGAATCGCAATTGATTGATATGTATAGCTGTGATGTAAACTCACATTGATCAGCCCCCTTAGACAGGGGCTTTAGAAAAGCAACTGGTCCATTTCCACAGAGAAATATGACAGAGGATGCACACAGGAACTTCACATTCATAACAATCTTGTTTTTTCACAAATTTTCAATGGTTCCACTTGATTGGAAGTTACACGGTTAAAAAAAATAGGATTCAGAACCCAAAACACTTTGATTATTTTTTTATTTATCATGTGAAACACACAAAATAAAAATACAGCACGTTAAATAATTTCAACAAAAGTATAAAAACACAAGGAAATAGTTTGTTGAAAAATTGCAGGTTTGTCTAAGCCAAAGTAAGAAATATACATATCTTACTGAGGAACCTAGGAGGAGATGTTGCATTTGTAGTACAGAGTCCAACAGGAACCAAAAGGGTGTTGCCATCACTAACTCACAAGACACTATGGGGCCTATTGCGATGCAACCTGTAAAGACTCAGTGCTGCATCGTAATGGGCCGCTCAGTTTACTTTTTCAACCGCCTCATTATGATGGATGCGGTCGGAAACAAAAGCGGATGATCCTTCCAGCTGGCTTCCAACAGGCTCAGTCCGTCCCCTAATCGGACGCTGGCTAGTAATCTCAGTGGTGGGCCTTTCTGCCCATGAGATTATGATGCACAGTTTCCAACATAGTTTCCATGCCGGCCTGTCCAACAGGGAAACTATGTCAGAGAGCGTGTTTGGGGTCCTCAGCAGGGTCTACTTTGGTGCACAGCCTCTGGTTGGAGGCAGAGGTAGATCACTGCATGTTGTGGCAGGCACCTTGTGGCGCCTGCCATGAGGTGCAGGGATAAACTGCACCTCCCTTTCCTCAATGGAAGCTTGTGTTACGGCTGTTTTCCATTGAGGAAAGAGAACATGCAACCGAACAATATTCGGGTGCATTGAAATGAGTTGGTCAGGGCTGCTGACCCGGTGTCGGTCGGTCCCAGCCCAATTATCTCCCCCTTTGTTAAATAAAAATGTTTTTACAGATTTATATATATATATATATATATATATATATATATATATATATATATAAAAAAGAAGCGGGATGCGCGCATTTTGCCACCGAAAAAAAAGAAGCATATATTTTTGAGATACTCCCTGTATATCGGTCTACCCCAGTGGCTGCTGGATAAGCTACAGGGGGTTATGAATGACGCAGCCCGGCTGATTTACAAGAAACCTAGGACTGCCCACTCTTCCCCTCTGATGCAGGAGCTACATTGGCTCCCGATTCGGCAGAGGGTTGTATTCAAAGGATTGTGTATCGTACACAAGGCGCTGTATGGTAATGCACCAAGATACTTGAAATCCCGCCTATCCCCATATACACCGAGCAGGACTTTGCGCTCGTCGGACGCTACCCTCTTGTCCCAATCCCGTTTTAATCTGGCCACGGTGGGGGGACGTGCTTTCTCCAACACACTCCCAGCTTTGTGGAACAAACTGGCCCCAGAACTAAGGAAGGAATGCAATCTGTTATCCTTTAGAAAAAAAGTTTAAAACTGTACTGTTCAAGCAAGCATGGAGCAGCCTCTAGGCGTTGTGTTAAGATCAAGTAAATACCGAACCCCACTACGTAATCTGGACAAACAGCACTTAGAGACCCCGGTGGTTATAACCCGCTATACAAATTAAATAAATAAATATACATCAAGCTTATGTGTTTAGATCTTGGGTGGCTCTAAAAAGAGCCCTAGTGTTTATTGAGAGATTTTAGTACCTACGGATGCACAGTCTAAAGTTCAAGAGGAAGACTCTGTTTCCCTCATCTGTAAAATGTACACCATCTGTCCTATCGATGCCAAGCATATTGAAACGCAGATTGTTGTGGTATATGGACCCCATTCTATAGTCTCGGAGAAAAGCAAAAACAGATTTATTCACATGTCTTTATGAATTCCTTTCTGTTCTGCGTAGCTTTGGCTCCAGAAAATATTGCTGTGACCCACAATCCACACGCTAAGCATGTTGAAGGGAGGTCTGGATGTGCTCAGATGGTCTCTGTAAATGAAGTGCCAGTTTGAAAACTAATATTTTTGTAAAATGATGGATAACATGCAGTTGAGAAAAAAAGAAGAGAATGATTGGTTGTTTGACAATATTTAACATTGAAAACTAGGGTGCTGGTTTCTGTTGTTTGAAAGCCTGATTCTCATTGGTTAACAAAAATTGAACATTATATAAGATAAGCTGGTATATTGAGAAGTCAAACACACTTGCTGTTTTGATTAGTAACATTGTGTGATGAACGTTTGACCTGTGTGCTCGGTGAAGTGTTCCTTGAAGTGTTTCTATGGTGACAGGCAGAAGGCAGAATGGGGTAGGGTTCAAATGTATGTCGTTTGGAAAGGGTTGAAATGTCTAACCAATAGAAATGTGTGTATGGTTTTGTATTAATGTGGTAAGGAATGTTATTAGATGTTCAGGTGTATATGTGTTGAAAATGAGAGGGAAACTCTGTCATTCTATGGTTCTGGTGAGAGGTGTTGAAAACAGAGATTTTGAATAAGAAAATCTGCTGTGTGACTGACATACTTTTTATTCTACAAAACAATTGGAAAGGTGAGTTATTAATTTGTGAGTGAAAGTATGTGGTGCATTTTGGTTTTAATTAGAGTACTGTGTTTGTTCTGGTAAAGTGAAGGGAATATTTTCTTTTTCTCTAGAATTTTATTGTGAGTATGTGTGCATTTAAAAAGCATTCTGAGATAAGCATTTTGGTATTTCGGGGCATATTATGAAGCAGGACATTAAAAACTATCGTTGTTTAGAAACCTATGTTCTAGTGTGAACATAGGCTTCTATTGGAATTCTTGACAGCGTATTATGAAGGCCATTATCGCCGCTTTCGCTGCACTTTTCTGTCGCTAAAACTGCGATAATTTTAACGCTCTGATTGATTGATAATATGCCCCTTCATGTGTTTTCCGATATGTTATCAGTTAAAAACGTATCGTTTTGTCACATTTTGGTAGAATTAGAAAATAGTCATTGGTTATGTGTTTCCAAAATCAGTTTAGTATTCATAGTAAAATGCTGTTCTGAAATATATGGAATGCATGATTCATGTTTTTGCAGACAAATAAGTACGTGTAGTCTTGCATTGACACTTCCACCAGTATGATTTCCTACACTACCCAAACACCACTACACTATTGTAAACCCTTAATTTACCTGCAGCATGACCACCTACACTACGTATTCACTACTTTACTACCCTAAACTTTAAATCTTTAAATCTACACCAGTAGAACCTCCTACACATGCCAAACACCAGTTTATTTCCTAGAACATTCCCCTACCACGGCCGCCTACACTACACACACACCACAGCATTATCTTAAAGCCTGAAACGCTATCCTTAGCATGATCTCTTATGGTACATAAACACCACTGCACTATGCTAGAACACTACCCCAGTATGAGTCCTTATACTACCTAATCACCATTTCAGTTCTCTAAAGCTTAAATCTATCACAGCAGGATACCTTAGACTACCCAAACACTACTATAGTATCTTACTACTGTATTTATAAGGAATATTGTTATTTGTCTAGAATCACACAGTGAGTCTGTGCATTTAGGATTCAGTCTTAGAGAAGTATTTTGGTAGTTTATGTGTCCTTATGTGAAACCCTTAAGCAGGACTAAAGTGTCAGGGTGTGTCTACCCTGTCCCCTTTTCACAATTTGCACACATATTTCACTGACTTCCTTAGCCTCGCTTCAACCGAGGCCCAAAATGGCTGCCAACTGTTGCTGATTTTGAATGTTTACAGCTGCTTGACAGCCACTTAGAATTCAGCGCATCATCGGTACGGTGCGCTTATCCTACGAGGCCAATCCTCGCACAATCCGCGGATCCTTCGCGCCCATAGATATATAAATGACTTTAACCGTAATTTTCAAAGAAACTACCAACTCCAGATATGCCAAAGGCACAAGTCGGAGCTGAGGACTACCTCTGTGCCAAATTTGGTGTGATTCCGTTCAGCCGTTTGGGCTGTAGCTGCAGCTAAAGGTTCTATGGGAAATTGCATGGGGAAAATGCGTTTTGGGACCCCCTTTTTTCTCGGCCCCAGCTTCACCAATCACAAACTTTCAGGGAAGGAGCGGAACTGAGCTGGCCAAAAGTTTTGCAAATTTCAATAAGATTCATCAATCGACGCCAAAGTAATTGGCAATAGAATGTTGCGGTTTTTCTACCCTAAATCTTAAATATAATTCTGCAGAACCTTCGACACTATCCAAACACCAGTTTATTTTCAACAACATTACCACAACACAACTCTCTATACTACAGAAAGACAAGGACAGTACTCTAAATTCTAAATCTACCCCTAGTATGACCCCCTACACAGTATAAACACCGCTGTACTACCCTAAATAATAAAACACTACACAGCATGACCCTGGACACTACTCAAATACCATTGCATTAATCTAAACATTAAATCTATCCCACCACCACCTCCTACACTACCCAATCACGACTGTACTATTGTAGAACACTACTCCAGTGTAACCCTGTACACTACTGAAACACTACTGTACTAATGTAAAACACTACTGCAGTACGACTCCATACACTACACAAACACCACTACAGTACCTTAAACTGTAAAACACTATCCCTATTATGACCCCATAGACTACATAAACACCACTGCACTATCCTAGAACAGTACCTCACCACGATCTTCTACACTAGTCAAACATCATTGCAGTACTCAGCATAACCACCTACAGTATACAAACACGACTGCACTATCTTAAATCCTAAAACACTATCCCTAGCATGACTCTGTACATTATATAAAGACCAGTGCAGTGACCTAGAACACTGTCCTAGCAGGACCCTCTACAGTAGACAAAGTCCACTGCACTACGGTAAACCCTAAATCTACCCCCAGTACAACCTCCTACACTACCCAAACAACATTGCACTACCCTAAACATAAAATCAATCTTAGCATGAAATCCTACACTACCCAATCACGACTGCACTATCCTAGAACACTACTCCAGCAGGACCCCCCTACACTACACAAAGACCACTGCACTACTCTAAACCCTAAATCTACCCCTAGTACGATCACCTACACTATGCAATCACCAGTGCAGTTCCATAATTTCTAATAAATTAACCCAGCACGATCTCCTACACTACTCTAAATTCTAAATCTGTAGTGTTCCAAAACCATAGTGACTGCTTATGTACCATGTAGTAATCTATTTACTAAAGTAAAAGTAAACCGATTATGAATTAACTCAGTGTCTTTCCTTATAGTATTGTGATGATTTTAGATAATAAGTATGTACTCATAGACTTCTTCAGGTTTTAGTGTTATAGAGTGCTTCCAACTGGTATGCACTATGTATGTAGTGCTCTTACAACTTTCACAGTTCTGGTTCAGGCCTACAATTTTTTAGTTAGAATTTGTATGAAATATGTTTGTATAGTAATAAAAATGAATAATTTTTTAAAGCTATTAATAAATACTTTATTTATTTATTTATTTATTTATTTTTACCATTTATTAAGCGCACTGTTACCGGGCAGGTGTCCTGGCGCTGAAATGATGTGCTTTCTCCATGCGATGTTAGTCCCTATAGATTGAAAAGCCATGTTTTAATGTTCTTCCTAAATGTCATTAGGTCAGTGCTTTGTTTTAGGGGGAGGGGCATTTTATTCCAGATACCAGCTGCTCCGGAGATAAAACTGCGACCTCCCCATCGAGCTTTCCTAATACGATCAGTCTTGACAAGCCATTTATTGGATGATCTTAAATGTCGACCTGGCTTGTACAGCTGGAAGTGTTGTTGAAGGAAAGACGGACCTAGTCCATTCACTGCCTTGAACACTATGCACAGTGCTTTGAACATCATACGTTTCCGTACTGGGAGCCAGTGCAATTTGCTCAGTTCCCCAGAGACGGAGGCAAACTTGGGTAGACCCGTAATTAAGCGGACAGCAGCATTTTGCAGCGTCTGTAGCTTGTTCAAGATCCCTTGCTGTGCTTGTAAATACAGACTATTGCAGTAATCGAGGCGTGACAGCACTAATGCTGTCACAACAGTTTTCCTGCTGCTACTGGAGAGGAAGGGGAGAATTTTCCTTATTGTTTTTATTATCCAGTGGACCGAGGATGAGAGGGCATTGACTTGTGCCTTAAAAGTAAGTTGATTGTCAATGAGTATCCCTAGATTTTTTACTGTCGTGGCAGGTATGGGAGGATCTCCCATTTCTTGAGGCCACCAGTTGGGGGTCCATAAGTTGGTCTCATTGCCAAAGAGAAGAACCTCTGTCTTCGAGGAGTTCAATTTAAGGCAATTCCTAGCCATCCATGAGCTTACTGAGGTCATACAGTCCTGAAATCTTGCTGCTGTTCCCTCCTCTCGACCCGGGAGCAGAGATACCACAATTTGTGTATCATCTGCATAAGATGTAAGTTCAAAGCCAAATGACCGAATCACCGGGGCGAGGGAGGAGATGTATATATTAAAGAGGGTGGGGCTCAGGGAGGAGCCCTGAGGAACCCCTCCTGGGAGTGTAAAAGGAGTGGATTCAAAATCTCCCAGGGCAACCACCTGAACTCTGTCCGAGAGGAAAGATTTCAGCAAGCTCAGCGCAACTCCCCGTACTCCGCAGCCCTCAAGGCGGTCCACCAAAATACTATGGTGAACCGTATCGAAGGCCGCGGACAGGTCGAGAAGCACCAGGACCGCCCGTCCGCCCACATCCATCACCTTCCTAATTTCTTCCGTGGACTTAATGAGGGCAGTCTCAGTGCTGTGGCCCTCCCTAAATCCATGTTGCGCCATGTCAAGCCCCCGAGAGGATCTGAGGAAGTCACAGAGCTGAGCATTCATGGCCCTCTCAATAAGCTTGGCCGGCAATGGGAGTCTAGCTATGGGCCGGTAACTATTGGGATCTGAGATGTCTAAAGTAGCTTTTTTAAGCAAAGGTGCGATGGAGACCTGCTTCCAACACAGTGGATATTCTCCTCCTTTAAACATCATGTTAAAAACTTCAGTCAGCATAACTGAGATGGGAGTGGCTGCAAGTTGGGCCACAGCAGCTGGACAGGGATCGTGGGGTGAGCCTGATTTAGTTTTTAGTAATAACTTTATAGTTTCTTCTACTTTTACTGGGCTGAACTCCACGAATTCCGGGGACTGTGAGTTCTTTTGCATGAGCTTATGGGTTCTCTCACTGAGAGTGAGCCTCACCTGATGTTCCAGGGCGGTAAATATTTGCTCTACCTTTCCCAAGAAGAATTTTGCAAGAGTCTCGCATAGCTCCAGACTAGGGGGAATAGTGACTGATTTCAAAGTACTTAGATTAGTCACAGTTTTAAAAAGTTCTTGAGAGGAATTCTTCGCGATCTCAATTTTTGCGCAAAAATAAACGCTTTTTGCCTTTTTAATCATTCCTTTGTATGTCTTAAGTCTGGCATTAAGTGTCATTTTGTCTGCCTTTGAATATTTTGTGCGCCATTGGCGCTCTAATTTTTTACATGACACCTTATAATCGCGTAGTTCCTCGGTGAACCAAGGGGCAGAAGGTATTATACGCGTTGGGCGGCAGAGTTTGGACTGAACTAGGGAGGTACAGGCTTGATCTAACCAATTTGTATAGCTTTCAGCTGCTTCATTTATATCTGTAGGTGGCAAGAAAGTGGAGGCTAACAAGTAGTCCTCCAATGCTTTGCCATCCAAATCCTTCCAGAGCCTACAGAGCTTGGCCGGCTTTCTGTTCTTTTTGGCTCTGTTGGGCTCAAGCGGTTGGATTTTGAAAAGGACTACTGAGTGATCCGACCAGGCTAAAGGCTCTACATGGCTGAAATGGAGATCTGGATTATTTGTGAAAATACCGTCCAGGGTATGTCCCTTGACGTGTGTGGCTCCACTTACCACCTGAATCAATCCAGCCGCGAGCATTGCGTCGGCTAGGGATGCAGTATCAGGGTCTGAGTCTTCCTTCCTTATATATGTTTATTTTTTACAGATACTGTTGATCATCCTTAAAATAAAGTTATTATGCCGCACAAAGAAAGACGAATAAAAAGTCAGAAAAAGGATACTTATTTGAAAAAACTCAACCACAACTCTTGGAAGACCAACATAATGTGGCGAAAAAGAGAACAATTTCTGGTAAGACTTCAAAAGACTTTGTTAAAAAGATTACTAGACTCAGAAAAAAAATAGGAATGTGGAATGCAGTGAAAATGTTCCAAGCACAAGAAAAAGTGAAAAGAATAGGAAAGGCAAAAAAGGCAATGTAAAAACACAGGATACAACTTATAGTAAAAGAAGACAAAATCAATATAAAAAAATCCATCAAAAATTATTTTACAACAGAGTTTTGAATAACTTACTGAAAGACACAAAAAATATAGAAAGAGAACACAATTTTATAAAAAGAAGAGGCATATCGAATCCATTGTTGAAAAGGCTTTTGAAGTAAAGAGAAAACTTTTCATTTTAGTACTGAAGAGAATTCGATCATTAGATAAACCAATACATTTAATGAAGGCCAAAAGTAAGAGGAAAAGAGTAATTAACAAAACAAATTTTTGTGTTATATTTTTTAGGACAATGGAAACACAGTTCAAGTTCTGAGCCTCTTTTTTAATGAAGAGAGTTATTTACAGAGCAATATTTTGTTTCATGCAGTTGACACCCGTGGTCGAGTTTATGAGGTTAGAGATGGTTGTCCAATTAAGAAAGAGCAAATGGTTCCTAGAAATGCAGAAGAAGTGATAGCTGATGAAGTTCTAGGCAGACGTCCTAAAGCCCCAGTGTACACTTGGGATTGTAGTAGTATTTGTAGTGTACGGCAAGAATCTATTGATAAATTAAGTCATTTCTTACAAGCATATTGTAAAAAAAGTGTTAAACAAAAGATTAAGCTGTTGCAAGGACTAGACCCTTGCAGAGTGAGAAAACATACTGGTTTGCAAGGTCATTCTCTGGCTTGTCTTTCAAGGAAAGTATGTCAAAGTGTTTTTCACCATTTCAGGATGTTGGCAGTACATCATATTCAATGTCATTTGATATGTCATCAGTGATGCCATCAGTGATGTCACTGACCATGTCATGAATGATGTAATATGTGACATCATCAGCAGTGGATTGCGGGCGCGCGAGTTGTAGTTAGTACAACTAACTATTACAGGGGAATTTCAATGGTTTTATACGAGTGAAATGTCCAGCTAACTATAACACCCCTGAAACCTGTGGAGTTTTCAGTAAATTTCAAAGGTTTTTTAAATGCTAATTCCTAACTATAACTTGTCTAAAACCTATGTGATGTAATTTGAGATGTCATCAGTGATGCCATCAATGATGCACTTTTTGTGACGTTCCGGTGGCGCAGAAGACTGAGTGATATTTATCAGGCAGGACTAAGTCACTTTTTGTGGCGTAATCCTGCTTGATTAATATCAGTCCCTATAACGCAGTGTCCTGCGTTAAAGGGGTGTGCAATGGGTGTTGTTGGGGGCGTTCCCAGCAGCCTCCATGGACTTGAGCAATTTATAGCATCCTCAAAGTCAGTCTTTCAAAAATTCCAAAGTGTAGGACAAGATGATCCAAATCGAAATGTTTCTCAAGAAAAGTCATAAACCGTCTCCGTAGGTCATATCTGCCCAAACGCCGATATTCCGAACGATTGAAAATGACTTTTCTTGAGAAACATTTGGATTTGGATTATCATGTCATATACTTTGGAATTTTTGAAAGACTGACTTTGAGGATGCTATAAATTACTCAAGTCTGCCCGAATTGTGTGGGTAAAATTGATACCTAGTCACTTTGAATAAGAATGTACTTACGTCTCGTCTAACATTTGGAAGAAATATCTAGTTATATGACAACAGGATACCGACATAACTTGAAGGAAATAAGAACACCCTGAAGAAGTTCTGTTGTACAGAACGAAACGCGTCGGCTGGCTGTGGTACATAATCTTAAGGAAAATAAAAGCATTTGAATATACATCAAGATTCAGCGCTTCAATAAGGACTCTAAGTGATATGATTTGATTGGACTTGTTGTGCAAGTGGTGCTGTGCCAAACTTTGGAATATTCTCCACTACTCTGTATTACTCACTCTCTACTACTCCACTACTCCTTAATACTCAATCTCTACTACTCATTCTCTACTACTCTAGTACTCACTTCTAATCTCTCTCTACTACTCACTCCCTACTACTCACTATCTACTACTCTCTACTACTCACTCTCTACTACTCTCTACTCTCTACTACTCACTCTCTACTCTTCTCTCTCTACTACTCACTCTTTACTACTCACTCTCTACTACTCTCTACTACTCACTCTCTACTTCTCACTCTCTACTACTCACTCTCTACTACTCTCTCTCTACCACTCTCTACTACTCACTCTACTACTCACTCTCTACTACTCTCTACTACTCACTCTCTACTACTATCTCTTTACTACTCTCTACTACTCACTCTCTACTATTCACTCTACTACTCACTCTCTACTACTCTCTACTATTCTCTCTCTCTGCTACTCACTCTCCACTACTCTCTACTACTCACTCTCTACTACTCACTCTCTACTACTCTCTACTACTCACTCTTTACTACTCTCTACTACTCACTCTCTACTGCTCTCTACTACTCACTCTACTACTTACTCTCTATTACTCTCTACTACTCACTCTCTACTACTCACTCTCTACTACTCTCTACTACTCACTCTACTACTCTCTACTACTCACTCTCTGCTACTCTCTCTACTGCTCTCTACTACTCTCTAGTACTCACTCTCTACTCTCTATTACTCACTCTCTACTCTCTACCTCTCTCTACTAGTCTCTAACTCTCTACCTCTACCTCTACTCTCTACCTCTCTCTACACGCACACATATACACATATATATATGCATATATATGCATTTATATATATGTATGTGTGTATATATATATATACATACATATATAAACATATATAATCTGCATATCTAAATAAATTCAAATATAAGTGCATGCAAACATATACAAATATGCATACATATGCATGTTATTTACATAAAAGTTTGAAAAACACTAATAAAATCAAAGCTAAAAAGCCACCTCATTACAAATAGAATGGCTTCAACTTAAACGAGGGCGAGATCAATTGTATTTTCAATGGTTGTTTACTTTGGTTCCATCAAGAAGGCATTCAGATGTGTCACACATTTGCCATAAATTCTGAATGTTAGCACTCTAGTTGCTCATTAAATCACTGTAGTAAAGCTACTGCTCACCAGGGAAGTCTGCTGCTGGTATTCAAAGTGCAGTTTTCGGTCTGCATGTCAGAATTTTCTTAATGAAATAGAAGAGGATTTGAGAAGTCACTCAAAATGTGCCCTAATTTTTCTTTCTGAAGCACTAATCATACTTTCTATGGCAAAATGAACCCCCTCATTTTGTTCCTTTTTAAATTAAATGTTTTCAGACTTACCACTTCATTCCAATCAAGATGGCTTCTGGTGTGCCATACTTTTGTCAAAAGTAGACTGTTAGCGCTATAGTTGTTCTTTAGAACACTCTGGGACATTCTGTCATTGGGCTATACTTGGGCTACATCTGGGTGATATTTGGGCTACATTTGGGCTCTTTTGTCTCTGGTGGCCATCTTGGGAGACTGCAGGTCAGAATTGTTTAATGAAATAGAAGAGGATTTGAGAAGTCACTCAAAATGTGCCCTAATTTTGCTTTCTGCAGCACTCATCATACTTTCAATGGCAAAATATATCTCCTCATTTAGTTCCTTTTTTTAAATTAAATGTTTTAAGAGTTACCACTTTATTCCAATCAAGATGGCTTCAGGTTTGCCATACCTTTGTAATAAGTAGGACTGTTAGCGCTCTAGTTGTTCTTTAGAGCACTCTAGGATGCTGCAGTAGAACACAAAGGAATCAACTGACAGTCTCTGTCCTTGTTGGATGTACATGTTTTACGGAGAATGTCAGACTTCATTCTCACATGACTGAGAAAAATAATGTGAATTTACAGAAAATAAGCTTTCAGTTTAGCTTATAGATCCCCTTCCAAACCACTGTGGGAAAAGCATTAGATAACAGTTTTCTTTCAAACATGATTCATGATATTCCAGCAGAAGGCTTTTTCACATGGTAAAACCACCTTAGAACACACCACAATTTCTAAAATGAGTATGGTACCATCAACAAATGATTTATAATGTAACTAAACTCTTAAAACCTTCTATTAACTGCAATGCTTTTTAATGAGGTGCTATCATGTACGCGTACCCCGCGATATAAAAACCCAGGCCTAGGGGGTCAGGGTGCTTCTACCCTGTTCCCTTTGCGTGTTTTGCACCTTTGTTTTTCTGCTTTCCTGTGCCTCAGTCTACCGAGGCACAAGATGGCTGTCAACACTTTCTGGTTTGGAGTATTGACAGCCAATCAGCATGCGGCTCATGCTAGAATTGGTACAGAGTACAGTAAGCTTACAGTAAACTTACAGTAAACTGCCATAAGTATATATATTTTCTCTTTTGATTTTCTCAGGAACTACTGGAGGGATTTACACCATTTAAACAAAAGGCACTTCTGCGTACCAGTCCCTACAATTTTACTAAGTTTGGTGTGATTCTGTTCAGCGGTTCGGGCTGTAGCCGTGTCTAAACGTCCTATGGAAATTAACATGGGGAAAACACTCTTTGGGACCCCCCTTTTTTCTCAGCTCCTGCTTGACGAATCCCCCCAAAATTTCAGGGAAGGAGCGGAACTGAGCTGGCCAAAAGTTTGGAAAAGTGCACGCAAAGTCCTCAATCGACGTCAAAGTTATTCCAGATACAATGTTGCGGATTTCCTATGGAAACTAGGTCCTAACTATATATACCTACTATATATTTACAACAAGGGGTGGTGAGGGACAGAGTCTCTGAATTAAGCAGAAAGCTCTCACCCAGTCAAGAGATCAGGGCTAGATCCAACACCGTTTTTTAGCTCACTGCACCATCCCAGTTTCAGAACCTGGCTGTATGCAAATTAGTCTGTTCCTGTCCCAGTGCATGATGGGAGCAGGGCAAACCAAACTACAAAAGCCAATTCTTACACTGGGAAGGAAACAAGCTCCCGGGGACCGGTTTCTGGCATTACAGCCGTCTTCGGCCCGGTTTGCTTGAATCCTGATGGTGCAATGAGCAAGGGTCTCACATCTGAGAATACCCTTCCAGGCTTAGGGTGGACAAAAATATTTACAACAAGGGGTGGTGAGGGACAGAGTCTCTGAATTAAGCAGAAAGCTCTCACCCAGTCAAGAGATCAGGGCTAGATCCAACACCGTTTTTTAGCTCACTGCACCATCCCAGTTTCAGAACCTGGCTGTATGCAAATTAGTCTGTTCCTGTCCCAGTGCATGATGGGAACAGGGCAAACCAAACTACAAAAGCCAATTCTTACACTGGGAAGGAAACAAGCTCCCGGGGACCGGTTTCTGGCATTACAGCCGTCTTCGGCCCGGTTTGCTTGAATCCTGATGGTGCAATGAGCAAGGGTCTCACATCTGAGAATACCCTTCCACGCTTAGGGTGGACAAAAATATTTACAACAAGGGGTGGTGAGGGACAGAGTCTCTGAATTAAGCAGAAAGCTCTCACCCAGTCAAGAGATCAGGGCTAGATCCAACACCGTTTTTTAGCTCACTGCACCATCCCAGTTTCAGAACCTGGCTGTATGCAAATTAGTCTGTTCCTGTCCCAGTGCATGATGGGAACAGGGCAAACCAAACTACAAAAGCCAATTCTTACACTGGGAAGGAAACAAGCTCCCGGGGACCGGTTTCTGGCATTACAGCCGTCTTCGGCCCGGTTTGCTTGAATCCTGATGGTGCAATGAGCAAGGGTCTCACATCTGAGAATACCCTTCCACGCTTAGGGTGGACAAAAATATTTACAACAAGGGGTGGTGAGATAAATAACGGTGATGGATCAAGCCCTGATCTTTGGACTGGGTAAGAGTGGTCTGCTTAATTCAGACACTCTGTTCATCACCACCCCCTTTTCTGAATCGTTTTTGGCCACTATAGGTGTGGCAGGGTATACTCAGACATGAGTCCCTTTCTCACTGCACCATCAGGATTCAAGCAAGCCGGGCCGAAGACGGCTGAAATGCCAGAAACCGGTCCCCGGTAGCTTGTCTCCTTTCTGGTGAAGAATTGGCTTGGTAGTTTAGTCTGCCCTGTTCCCATGATGCACTGGGCCAGGGACAGACTGATTTGCATATAGCCAGGTTCTGAGCTGGGATGGTGCAGTGAGATAAATAACGGTGATGGATCAAGCCCTGATCTTTGGACTGGGTAAGAGTGGTCTGCTTAATTCAGACACTCTGTTCATCACCACCCCCTTTTCTGAATCGTATATATACCTACTGGCGACTGCCAGTAGGTAATACATATATACATATATATATTTCGCCGACCGACTCGAGGCAGCCACCCCAGCCCAGTCCCAAATGACGAAGGAGCAGCCCCGTAGATTAGCGCTTAGTCAAGGTGCTTTATTTCATTCAGCAAGCCAGCCACCTTTACGCGTTTCGCTTTCCACAAAGCTTGATCACATGGCAAGTTGCTTAGAGCTGGTGCCTGTATTGAAAGTGCTAGTACGCGGGCAATTTCACAGTACAACAAACAACATCGAAGAAATATTGTCAAACCATGTTGTACATTGGAATGTAAGCATGAATGCAATTACACATTCGAACAAATTATAAAAATATATAAATATTTAAATATTTTACAATTCATTATAAATTCATGTATAAATACAAGGATTCCTGAAAAATCATGTATAGTAATTATACCAAGTGGGATATTGTTAATCCTAATATCACTTGAGACTTTACCTAATATTCAGCAATCAATTCACATGTCTGAATCATGGTAACGCCACATATCACCTTGGATAGTAGAAATAGAGCACTACTTCAAATGTGTACTCAATATCTGTCTGTCGAATAAAGCCCCAGTGGGCATATACTCTCTACTCCAGAAATTTCAATTCCTCATGACTGTGTATCACCCTGAAAAAATACCGGCATATAAGAGGTCAACCAAAATGTGCATTTGAATAATGAAAAAAAGTGCTAGTGCTAGTGCAAAAATACATAGAGCCAATACTGACTTCCCCAGGAAAACTCCTGGTGTAACCCTCTTGAAGTAGCTCATTAAATTTAAACATTAAAAAGAAGTGCGGACCCCGTTATAATCAGAAAAGTTCTAAAATTGGTGGTTCCACTACAACATTTAGATACAGTACAATCTACAATCAGAACATTCATAATTCTGAACCCTAGATTAACAATCCTACATCCTGATCACCTTTAGCATATAAAACCCTTATTGATGTCCACTAATGCACTGTCTACTGCAAAATACTATTGACTAAAATGGTTATTACTTGACTCTTGTATTTGTTATCAGGCTAAAGACATGTATGTAAGTCCTCCA
Source organism: Lissotriton vulgaris (assembly GCF_964263255.1). Taxonomy (NCBI): domain Eukaryota; kingdom Metazoa; phylum Chordata; class Amphibia; order Caudata; family Salamandridae; genus Lissotriton; species Lissotriton vulgaris. Next base: position 81,059 of record NW_028255474.1, on the reverse strand, counting down.
TTGCATTTAACCCGTTGGGCTGCTTGCTATCTATTTCTAGAATGTACCGGGATTCGAGTAGTCGAAGCCTCGCATCTCGATCCCCACCTCTTTTCATAGGCCACACAGAATCGATAACAAAATTAGATAAATACGAGGGATTTGAACCATGCTCAGTTTCGAAATGCCTTGCCACAGGGTAGGCTTGGTCCTTGTTGTTAATTGCCCTAATGTGCTGGAGTACACGCTTGTGGGCCGGCAAACGGGTAATCCCCACATACCTGAGCCCACACGTGCACTCCAGCACATAGACCGCATAGTCCGTCTTACAGGTCAGGCGCTTGGTAATTTCACAGGGTTCTTGTGAAAAAGGGCTAACATACTTGGTCTTGTTAATCCCATGCCTGCAAGCCTTACATTGGGCACATTTTTTAAAACCTCTGCCAAGAGCCTTCCATGTGCTAGACATCTGGGGTTCAAAGGTGTCTTTGACCAATGATTTGGCCATAGACGTGGATTTCCTGAATGTAAGTAAAGGTTTGTCCGATACCCTATGACCAATCGTTGGATCTCCTTGTATGAGATTCCAATTGCGATAGAGTATTTTTCTGATGGCCGAGTGTTTTCTACTATACGACATAATCATGCGTGGTTTGATCCCATCCCCCGAGGGGGTTGTGTGGACATCCTGTCCTTTGGGTGTTAGTGCTACCTCCTGGGACATTAGCTGCGTCCTTCTCAATCCGGGACGCCGCCACGAGACTGTATACGGAATCTGAGCACCCGACTACAGGTGCTCGGTGGTCATTACCACGACCACCGCATTATTCTACGGACCGGTGTCCTCCACAGCTTCAATTTATGCTCGTACCGGAGTTGGACATTAGAAATAGAAGAAAGAAACTTTCCTTGCGAAAATTAGACTCCTTTGACGAACGTTCGCACCACCTTGGATAAATCTTTATACTTGGTCCTCTAATATTCTGAACTCTGCTGGATTTAGCATTGGAATACCTACTGGGCTAACCCACTCGTTTCCAGTTTGAACTTCATCTCTGAATATAAGAAGGTTACATGCCTTGAAGTCCCAGTGCCAGTTGCTGTCTGATCCACATTGTGTGTTTAAATAGATTGACAAAACTCCAAAATTGAATCAATTCGCCCTGACGAAGTTCCACAAGGCTAATGGAACGAAACGCGTTGGCTGTGCCTGTATTTGAAAAAAAACTGTTAAATAAAGAAGATATACAATACACTATCCTTCCTTTGGACTCTAATTGTGTGCACCTTCCATCTTATGTTTTTGTGTCCTTCTCAAGGCAGCCTCAATGATGTTACTGGAATATCCCCTTGCTAGAAATCTGCACTTACTAGCTTCCTAAGCAATCCTACACTCCTCATCACTGCTGCATATCCGCCTGATGCGCAGCATCTCCCTATAAGCGATGCTGCAAATCAGGTGTCGTGGATGGTGTCTTGCAGCATGAAGGATGGTATTGCTCGCTGTCGGCTTCCTGTATAGTTTAGTTTCTATACTGTTGTCCTTGATATATATTTCCATATCTAGAAAGCTAACAGAATCAGCATGTATGTACGAAATAAAATTTAAATTCAAATCGGTGTTATTGAGATGTATATATATAACCTACTGGCAGTCGCCAGTAGGTATATATAGTTAGGACCTAGTTTCCATAGGAAATCCGCAACATTCTATTTGGAATAACTTTGGCGTCGATTGAGGAATTTGAGTGCAATTTTCCAAAATTTTGGCCGCTCAGTTCTGCTCCTTCCCTAAAGGTTTTGGGGGGATTCGTCAAGCGGGGGCTGAGAAAAAAGGGGGGTCCCAAAACGTGTTTTCCCCATGTTAATTTCCATAGGACATTTAGACACGGCTACATCCCGAACGGCTGAACGGAATTACACCAAACTTGGCAAAATTGTAGGGACTGGTAAGCAAGAGTGCCTTTTGTTTAAATGGTGTAAATCCCTCCAGTAGTTCCTGAGGAAGTCAAAAGAGAAAAAATATATATATCTATAGCAGCTCACTGTAAGCTTACTGTAAGCTTACTGTACTCTGTACCATTCGGAGCACGAGCTGCATGCTGATTGGCTGCCAATGTCTGTCAACACTCCAAACCAGAAAGTGTTGGCAGCCATCTTGTGCCTCGGTAGACTGAGGCACAGGAAAGCAGATAAAACAAAGGCGCAAAACACGCAAAGGGAGCAGGGTAGAAGCACCCTGACCCCCTAGGCCTGCTCAGGGGGTCCCACAAGGACCCCCGAGGCCGAATTTTTTTTCTTTTTAAATCGCGGGGTACGCGTACATGATAGCACCTCATTAAAAAGCATTGCCGTTAATAGAAGGTTTTAAGACTTTAGTTACATTATAAATCATTTGTTGATGGTACCATACTCATTTTAAAGGAATTGTGGTGTGTTCTAAGGTGGGTTTACCATGTGAAAAAGCCTTCTGCTGGGATATCATAAATCATGTTTGAAAGAAAACTATTATCTAATGCTTTTCCCACAGTGGTTTGGAAGGGGATCTGTAAGGTAAACTGAAAGCATATTTTCTGTAAATTCACATTATCTTTCTCAGTCATGTGAGAATGATTTCTGACATTCTCAGTAAAACATGTACATCCAACAAGGACAAATGATTCCTTTGTGTTCTACTGCAGCCTCCTAGAGTGTTCTAAAGAACAACTAGAGCGCTAACAGTCCTACTTATTACAAAGGTATGGCACACCTGAAGCCATCTTGATTGGAATAAAGTGGTAACTCTTAAAACATTTAGTTTAAAAAGGAACAAAATGAGGGGGTATATTTTGCCATAGAAAGTATGCTTAGTGCTGCAGAGAAAAAAATTAGGCACATTTTGAGTGACTTCTCAAATCCTCTTCTATTTCATTAAAACATTCTGACATGCAATCTCCCAAGATGGCCACCAGAGACAAAAGAGCCCAAATGTGGCCCAAATATCACCGAGATGTAGCCCAAGTATAGCCCAATGACAGAATGTCCCAGAGTGTTCTAAAGAACAACTAGAGCGCTAACAGTCTTACTTATGACAAAAGTATGGCACACCAGAAGCCATCTTGATTGGAATGAAGTGGTAAGTCTGAAAACATTTAACTTAAAAAGGAACAAAATGAGGGGCTTCATTTCGCCATAGAAAGTATGATTAGTGCTTCAGAAAGAAAAATTAGGGCACATTTTGAGTGACTTCTCAAATCCTCTTCTATTTCATTAAAAAAATTCTGACATGCAGACTGAAACATGCACTTTGAATACCAGCAGCAGACTTCCCTGGTGAGCAGTAGCTTTACTTCAGTGAGCGAATGAGCAACTAGAGTGCTAACATTCAGAATTTATGGCAAATGTGTGACACATCAGAATGCCTTCTTGATGGAACCAAAGTAAACAAGCATTGAAAATGCAATAGATCTCGCCCTCGTTTAAGTTAAAGCCATTCTGTTTGTAATGAGGTGGGTTTTTAGCTTTGCTTTTATTAGTGTTTTTCAAACTTTCATGTAAATAACATGCATAGGTATGCATATATGTATATGTTTGCATGCATTTATATTTGTATTTATATAGATATGCAGATTATATATGTTTATATATATATATACACACACACATACATATATATAAATGCATATGCATATACATGCATATATATATGTGTATATGTGTGCGTGTGGAGAGAGGTAGAGAGTAGAGAGTGAGTAATAGAGAGTAGATAGTGAGTAGTAGAGAGCAGTAGAGAGAGTAGCAGAGAGTGAGTAGTAGAGAGTAGTAGAGTGAGTAGTAGAGAGTAGTAGAGAGTGAGTAGTAGAGAGTGAGTAGTAGAGAGTGAGTAGAAGAGAGTGAGTAGCAGAGAGAGAGAATAGTAGAGAGGGAATAGTAGAGAGTAGTAAAGAGTGAGTAGTAGAGAGTAGTAGAGAGTGCGTATTAGAGTGAGTAATAGAGAGTGAGTAGTAGAGAGTAGTAGAGAGAGAGTAGTAGAGAGTAAGTAGTAGAGAGTAGTAGAGAGTGAGTAGTAGAGTGAGTAGTAGAGAGTGAGTAGTAGAGAGTAGTAGAGAGAGAGTAGTAGATAGTGAGTAGTAGAGAGTAGTAGAGAGTGAGAAGTAGAGAGTGAGTAGTAGAGAGTAGTAGAGAGTGAGTAGTAAAGAGTGAGTAGTAGAGAGAGAGTAGTAGAGAGTGAGTAGTAGAGAGTAGAGAGTAGTAGAGTGTGAGTAGTAGAGAGTAGTAGATAGTGAGTAGTAGGGAGTGAGTAGTAGAGAGAGAGTAGTAGAGAGTACTAGAGTAGTAGAGAATGAGTAGTAGAGAGTGAGTATTAGAGAGTAGTGGAGTAGTAGAGAGTGAGTAGAAGAGAGTAGTGGAGAATATTCCAAAGTTTGGCACAGCACCACTTGCACAACAAGTCCAATCAAATCATATCACTTAGAGTCCTTATTGAAGTGCTGAAACTTGGTGTATATTCAAATGCTTTTATTTTCCTTAAGTTTATGTACCACAGCCAGCCGACGTGTTTCATTCTGTACAACAGAACTTCTTCAGGGCGTTCTTATTTACTTCAAGTTATGTCGGTATCCTGATGTCAAATAACTAGATATTTCTTCCAAATGTTTGACGAGACGTAAGTACGTTCTTATTCAAAGTGACTAGGTATCAATTTTACCCACACAATTCGGGCAGACTTGAGTAATTTATAGCATCCTCAAAGTCAGTCTTTCAAAAATTCCAAAGTATAGGACATGATAATCCAAATCCAAATGTTTCTCAAGAAAAGTCATTTTCAATTGTTCGGAATATCGGCGTTTGGGCAGATATGACCCACGGACACGGTTTATGACTTTTCTTGAGAAACATTTGGATTTGGATTATCATGTCCTATACTTTGGAATTTTTGAAAGACTGACTTTGAGGATGCTATAAATTACTCAAGTCCATGGATGCTGCTGGGAACGCCCCCAGCAACACCCATTGCACACCCCTTTAACGCAGGACACTGCGTTAAAGGGACTGATATTTATCAAGCAGGATTACGCCACAAAAAGTGGCTTAGTCCTGCCTGATAAATATCACTCAGTCTTCTGCGCCACCGGAACGTCACAAAAAGTGCATCATTCATGACATGGTCAGTGACATCGCTGATGGCATCACTGATGACATCTCAAATGACATCACTGATGACATCATCCATGTGACAATCAAATACACCTCATCACACACTAGTATATTCTTTCATCACTCACTGTAAAATAGAAAGTGCCATATTTGAAACCATTGACACACCAATAGAAATTTCTAAACACCCACTCAGTTATTCATAGAACTATACACACATCTAATCACTTACCTATAGATTCAGTGTTATATGCAGTGAATAATCAACAGAACACTATCAAATATACTTATACGCCTATTTCAACATTACACACCAGCACACATTGTATTCACCTAAAAATACATCCTTCTGACTTATGCAAACAATTGATTATACTTACATATACTCACCTACACACTTATACAAACACCACTTCATCTATTTATATAGATAGTAACTCACACTTAGTGTGTTATAAAATCACTATTACAAGTATACAATTATCCATATAGTGACTCATACAATCACTAAGTCTTAGGCAAACTTAATTAGATGTAACTGTCACATACACTGCCTTTTTTTTCAAGTTTAATGGAGATGTACCATTGAGAGAAATATTTCATCACCACCACACCCATAAACATATACACTCACGGAAACAACTGTTATAACATGTAATCTTAACCTCATATACCTACTGAATGAACTATTCACATATTTTTTCGCAACCACACACCCCCCACCAAACCACATAGACATTCATTTACCTATATAAATACTCAGTTAGGAAACCAATAACAAATATAGTCTTTAACATAGCAATTAAGACAAAGCAATAAAGACTTTCACAGAGTTTAGTAACTACACATTATATATAGTGAGACTCTACAAATTAGTCAAGGAAACAATCAATGACACTGTTACTAAATCCACCGTCCACACATTTATATTTATATATCCACTCATTCTTCAATGCAAAGTAGTGCATTTATAATACATATTTAATTATCAAAGCAAACCACATTCACTGGATGATGTCATCAGTGATGTCATCAGTGATGTAACTGACCATGTCATCTTGGTTTGGGGCTTGTTTTTCGGCGGCGGCCGCCATCTTTGAGCGGACTCGCGCGCCAAGGGCTCACTGGAGAGCCTATTTAAGGCGGTCCTTCGTGTGGTGGTGGTCTCTACCACCTACCACACTGCTGCGAGCGCGCTGGACTAGCGCTGTGCTTTTTTAATCTCCCTTCGTTTTCTATTTGGGGTACCTTTTGTGTTTAACTTACCCCTGTTGTTATCCTGGTTGCTTGTAGCCTGCGCCCCGCTCCCCTTACTGCATTTAAAAAGTGCACCTCTGTGCCTCCAAAGCACCACCACTTTGGTGGGTCCGGGTCCTGGGATTCCATTTCGGGCGCCATCTTGGTTTGGGGCTTGTTTTTCGGCGGCGGCCGCCATCTTTGAGCGGACTCGCGCGCCAAGGGCTCACTGGAGAGCCTATTTAAGGCGGTCCTTCGTGTGGCGGTGGTCTCTACCACCTACCACACTGCTGCGAGCGCGCTGGACTAGCGCTGTGCTTTTTTAATCTCCCTTCGTTTTCTATTTGGGTTACCTTTTGTGTTTAACTTACCCCTGTTTTTATCCTGGTTGCTTGTAGCCTGCGCCCCGCTCCCCTTACTGCATTTAAAAAGTGCACCTCTGTGCCTCCAAAGCACCACCACTTTGGTGGGTCCGGGTCCTGGAATTCCATTTCGGGCGCCATCTTGGTTTGGGGCTTGTTTTTCGGCGGCGGCTGCCATCTTTGAGCGGACTCGCGCGCCAAGGGCTCACTGGAGAGCCTATTTAAGGCGGTCCTTCGTGTGGCGGTGGTCTCTACCACCTACCACACTGCTGCGAGCGCGCTGGACTAGCGCTGTGCTTTTTTAATCTCCCTTCGTTTTCTATTTGGGTTACCTTTTGTGTTTAACTTACCCCTGTTTTTATCCTGGTTGCTTGTTGCCTGCGCCCCGCTCCCCTTACTGCATTTAAAAAGTGCACCTCTGTGCCTCCAAAGCACCACCACTTTGGTGGGTCCGGGTCCTGGGATTCCATTTCGGGCGCCATCTTGGTTTGGGGCTTGTTTTTCGGCGGCGGCCGCCATCTTTGAGCGGACTCGGGCGCCAAGGACTCACTGGAGAGCCTATTTAAAGTCGCTCCCTCACGCGCAGCGTGACGCGCAGGTGGATGCCTTCGCTTAGCCTGAGTCGTGCCGGAGTCCTGCCCGTCTGCGCCCGTCAGCGTCCCGGAGGCGGCGGGGCGGCGGAGGACTCCGGTCAGGCGTGTGCGAGGATGATTCACTATACCTCGGCGACGCTTCGCGCCATGCGTACCACATCTAGCTTGTGTCGCTCTGTATTTCCCGGTCGTCACAAGGGCAAACGACGTTGCCCGGCATGCGGCTGGTCGCCCACTGGGGCTCCGGTCAGCGTCCTCAGGACAACCGAGGCGCACGCAAAACATCTTTGTCTGCTGCTTAATACAAGGTCGGTGGGATGTCATGCCCTGCATATTTACGATCTTCTTGTCAGGGAAAACCCTTTATGTCTGCTTTTCACCGAAACTTGGTTGGGAGAGGCATCCAATCCGGATATCTTCACTGCTATCCCTTCTACCTATAACATCTTCCGCCATGATAGAGATAAGGGAAGGGGGGGCGGAGTTGCTGTGGTGGTGAGGAAGAACATTTCTTGCTCTGTTCTTCCCGTGAATTCCATCGAGGGCTCTGAATCCCTTGGTTTTATGCTGAGACTATCTCCGGGTCAAGCGCTTAAAGGACTGTTGGTCTACAGGCCACCTGGCCCGGTGGGTTCCTTCTGGGAGGACCTACAGACAGCCATTTCGGAGCTGGCGCTGTCTGCTCAGCACTGTTTGCTGGCTGGCGATTTCAATTTTCATCTTGATGTCACGGACGATCCGGATGGGGTTAAATTGCTGGATATAACATCTCAGCTCGGCCTGGCACCGTTTGTGTCAGGGCCTACACATGAGAAAGGGCACACCCTCGATCAAGTGTTCTCTTCAGTCCCAATTGTTGACATTGAAACGCGGCCGGTGCTCTGGTCGGATCACAGGCTGATTGGGTTTTCCGTGTTGGTGAATGGGCGGTCTGACACCTGCGCCCCCACGGTGCCCAGGACAGCCTGGAGAGCATTGCACAGAGTGACCCCTGCTATGTTGGAGCAGGCGCTCATGGAACATCCTTGCCATCTCTCGGGGGATCCGGAAAGAGACACTGAGGCTCTGCAGCGATGGCTGACTGAGAGGTTGGACGATCTTGTCCCTAGGGTAACACCTCGGTCCACGGCGATACGGCAATCTGCGCCGTGGTTTACGGAGGCGCTGCGTGTGGCTCGCAGCCAATGTAAGGTTGCTGAGCGTGCCTGGCGCCTTCAATATGATGGGGAGGCTAAACTCGCCTATAGGTCGGCTGTGAAGGCTTATCACCGCGACATTCTTGTTGCCAAGCGGGAATACCTTGCCAGGAGGATTGAGGCGTCGGCGAACTCCTGTAAGGAGATCTTCACGATTGTGAAGGAGTTCACGTCCCCTAGCTCCCACTCACCCCCGCCAGTATCATCTGATGCGTGGGCGTGTGATCTTGCCACTTTTTTCACCGACAAGATCAAGTCAATTCAGGCCTCCTTCTCGGAGAGCTCGGAGGAGGGTTGTTGTGGCCCCGGGGCAGGACTCGAAACATCGTCCATGTCTAAGGCAGTACTGGCGGACTTTCCACCTGTCTCCAGTGATGCGTCCCGGATTCTGCTGGCCAGCCTTAAATCTGGCTCGCCACTTGACCCCTGCCCCACCAAATTTTTGGCCGGGATGGCGGCAGTGGTGAACCCTCTGGTCAACCCGATCCTCAATGCCTCCCTGAGGGAAGGGAGTGTCCCACGCACCTGGAAAAGGGCGATGGTGATCCCGCTCCTGAAAAAGCCTGGTCTTGATGCCGAGGTTCTGGCCAATTATAGGCCAATTTCACTGCTCCCGGCTTTGGCCAAGATCACTGAGAAACATGTTCATGGCGTCTTGTCGAGCTTCTTAGAATCCAACAATTTGCTCCATCCATCCCAATCCGGTTTCCGTCCGAATTTTAGCACGGAAACGGCGTTGGTGGAGGTCTCCGAGATCATCAGGGAGACCTTGGATGTGGGTGGCAAGGCCATGTTAGTCATGTTGGACCTGTCGGCGGCCTTCAACACCGTCCCCCATGAGGCGCTTCTCGCCAGGCTTTATGACATCGGCCTAAGGGGGACGGTGTTCAGATGGTTTACATCCTTTCTGGAGGGCCGCCGCCAGACGGTCTTGGTTTCCCAGAGCTCCGCCGAGATGCCGCCATTGGGAGTCGGGGTTCCACAGGGTTCTGTGTTGAGCCCGACGTTATTTAACATCTTTATGTCCCCTCTGGCGGCTGCGGTGGAGGCTTACGGAGCCCAGATCGTGTCCTACGCCGATGACACGCAACTCCTCTTCACATGTGGCAAAGATCAGCCATTTGATGGGGGGAGAATTCGGGACTGCCTAGACATGGTCTTTGGGTGGTTCCAGCGGAATAGTCTGAAGGCCAACTCCAGTAAGTCGGAGGTTCTATTTTTCGGCTGTGCCAACGATCCTGAGTGGCGGCAATGGTGGCCGGCTGCCATGTGTCCCCCGGCACAATCCTCCTTGGTTGCCAAGAACCTTGGTGTTAAGCTGGATAACAAGCTCTCTTTGAGAGCGCACGTTCTTGGCCTGTCCGACACTTGTTTCGGCATTCTGAAAATGCTCCGCAAATTTCTTCCTCTATTATCTGCGGAGCACAGGCGGATTACGGTGCAGGCGCTTATCGGATCTAGTCTGGACTATACCAATGCCCTTTTCTTAGGCCTTCCTGATTACTTGGTCCAACGTTTGCAGGTGGCACAGAATTCTGCAGCCCGTGCGATTTTTGGTCTGCATAGACGAACACGGGCTTCTGGGCTGCTGCAGACGCTTCATTGGCTGCCGATCCGGAAACGGATTATGTTCAAATCCCTGACGCTGATGCACAAAGCTCTGTTTGGCTCAGGCGCGGGATATCTGCAGAAGAGATTGGCCTTCTATCGCCCTGCTCGCTCACTGCGTTCTGAATCCCTTTTCACTGCTGTGGTCCCGCGTGTGAGGAAGGCCCGCATTGGGGGGCGCTCTTTTAGCCTCAAGGCCCCCCAGCTGTGGAATTCGCTCCCGCTGGCACTTCGCAGTACCCCCAATCTGCTCCAATTCAGAAAAAATTTGAAGACTTGGCTTTTTAATCTTTCTGTTTAGGTGGGTTTTTTCTTCTTTGGAATCTGTTTTTCTTGTTATGTTGTTCTACACCTCAGCCTGTGGAAAGCGCCGGGACACTCTTTTAGAGTAGCCGAGCGCTATACAAACGCATTTTAACATAACATAACTTAACATGTAATATGTGACATCATCAGCAGTGGATTGCGGGCGCGCAAGTTATAGTGAGTACAGCTAACTATAACGGGGAAGTTCAATGGTTTTGTATGAGTAAAATGTCCAGCTAACTATAATATATATATATATATTTATATATACGTGCGCGGACGTGCACGGACCTTCACGTGCGCGAGCTGCATGCTGATTGGCTGCCAATGTCTGTCAACACTCCGAAACAGAAATTGTTGGCAGCCATCTTGTGCCTCGGTAGACTGAGGCAGAAGAAAGCAGAAAAACAAACGTGTAGAACTCAAAAAGGGGGCAGGGTACAAGCACCCTGACCCCCTAGGCCTGCTCAGGGGGTCCCACTAGGACCCCCAAGGCAAAAAAAAAAAAAAAAATCAAAAAATCGCGGGGTGCGCGTTCCGTGCGCGCACGGGTCCGCGTACGTATGCGTATGGTACGCGGACAGTGTGCGTACCTTTCCGAGAAAGCTGCATGCTTATTGGCTGTCAACACTCCAAACCAGAAAGTGTTGGCAGGCATCTTGTGCTCATTAGACTGAGGCAAGAGAAAGCAGAAAAACAAACGTGTAAAACACAAAAAGGGGGGAGGATAGAAACACCCTGACCCCCTAGGCCTGTTAAGGTGGTCCCACAAAGACCCCCAAGGGCAATTTCTTTTTTTGAAACCCGGTATGTTTTTTTAAAAATTACCCCCCAGGGGGACCAAATCGTGGGGGCATAGTGATAAAGAAGTGTGGGGGGTGCCCAATCCCCCCACACTGCCCCGGGGACCGCCGCCCTCCGGGGCAAAGCAACACAGCCCCCTGGCACATACTGGATGCTCCTAGTGGGCTAGTTGTCCCCCAGGGACCCCCAGTATGCAAGGGGAATTAGTTCCCCTCTTCAAAGATTCATGGGGGCTGCGTTGCAGAGAGGTGTAAAAAAGGGTGTGGCCTCATTACACCTCTTTGCAATGCAGCACTCTGGCGCATACTGGAGGCACCTGGTGGGCTAGTTGGCCCCCCGGGACTCCCAGTATGCAAAAGGATTAGTTCCCCCTCTGCAAACACGCCAGGGGGCTGCGTTGCAGAGAGGTGTAACAAGGGGCATAGCCTCATTTCACCTCTGTGCAATGCAGCCCTCTGACACATACTGGAGGTTCCAGGTGAGCTAGTTGGCCCTCAGGGGCCCCAGTATGCAAGGGGAATTAGTTCCCCCTTTTCAAACATGCACGGGGGCTGCGTTGCAGAGATGTGTAAAAAAGGGTGTGGCCTCAATACACCTCTCTGCAATGCAGCCCCCTGGCACATACTGCAGGTTCAAGGTGGGCTAGTTGGCCTCCAGGGACCCCCAGTATGCAAGGGGAATTAGTTCCCCCTCTGCAAACACGCCAGGGGGCTGCGTTGCAGAGAGGTGTAAAAAGGGGCGTGGCTTCATTACACCTCTCTGCAATGCAGTCCCCTGGCGCATACTGGAGATTCCTGGTGGGCTTTCAGGTCTTATACAGTTAAGAATTAGCATAAAAAACCTTTGAAATTCACTGAAAAAACCATAGGTTTCAGGCCTTATATAGTTAGGAATTAGCATTTAAAAAACCTTGCAAATTCACTGGACAAACCATAGGTTTCAGGCCTTATATAGTTAGGAATTAGCATTTAAAAAACCTTTGAAATTCACAGAAAAAAACATAGGTTTCAGGCCTTATATAGTTAGGAATTAGCATTTAAAAAAACCTTTAAAATTCACTCCAAAAACGATAAGTTTTAGGGGTGTTATAGTTAGCTGGACATTTCACTCATACAAAACCATTGAAATTGCTCCTATATAGTTAGTTGTACTAACTGTATTTCGCGCACCTGCAATCCACTGCTGATGATGTCACATATTACATCATTCATGACATGGTCAGTGACATCAAGGCTGACATCTCAAATGACATCTCACTGACACAAATGATAACTATGTGTCTCTATAATAATGTATTGCTGTTTAACAAAAAGGTGTATGCACAGTGTTGCGGGACAGCCATGGGAGTTTCCTTCTCCCCAAGCTACGCTAATCTCATGATGGGGTGGTGGGAGAGGTGCGTGGCTTGGGGAGAGGAAAACAACCAATATATGGCAAACGTAGCACTGTGGCTGCGCTTCATTGATGATCTGTTTCTCCTGTGGAAGGGCACTGAACAAGAATTCAAAACTTTTTTTGCTGTCCTGTATGACAACCAGGTGGGACTCAAATTTACCTATAACATAAGCTTCAAGGAGATTGAGTTCCTGGACACAAAAGTCTACGTGAAAAACAACAGGATAGAAACGACAGTTCATCGCAAGAAAACGGCGCCGAACAGCCTACTTCACGGACAAAGCTTTCACCCCGAAAAACTAAAGAAAAGCATACCCTATGGAGAACTGATTAGAATGAAGAGAAACTGCTCAGAACCAAGCAAAATGGAAAGAACTTTGATGGAACTAAGACACGTTTTGAGCAGAGAGGGTATAAACGAACAGATATCAATAGGTGTGAGGGAGCAGCAAGAAAGAAAAACAGAACTGAAACTCTCTTAACAAAAGAAGAAAGAAGAAACCTAAAAAAAACTGCAGGAGTGGAAACACAATCAGCAACAGCCATCCATAATGATGACACAAATGAAGAACAACCCAGAATGATAGCAAGATACACGAAGGAAAGCCACAAAATTGAAAAAATCATGTAAAAATACTGGCACATTCTGAAAAAAGATGTGGACATCGGGAATGATATAGGGGAACGACCATTGATGACCCACAGGAGAGCACCCAATCTCTCTGATCACCTAGTGCATAGTCACTTTGGAGCCAAAAAAGAAACATCATGGCTGGAAAAGAAAGCCAAAGGCTTCACTAAATGCCGACTTTGCAAAGCATGCAAAATTGGTAGAAATCTGACAAACATCAAAGACCCAAAGGGCAATAATTTCGAAATAAGAGAAACCATCACTTGTGAGACTCCGTTCGTAGTATACTTGTTACAGTGTCACTGCGGTAAACAATACATTGGAAGCACTACCTCTCCTCTTAAGAAACAAATCCTGGAACACACCCGTGCGATACAAAATGGAGAGCATTCTTATACCATGGCGAAGCACATTGCCACCCATCCAGGAAAAACATGGCTAGACATACTCTGGTTTGGCCACCATCCCACAACATGAACGGGGTGGCGATAGAAAACTAAGGCTAAGAAGGCTGGAATTAAATTGATAATGAAATTTAAAACAAAGCAACCCCAGGGGTTGAACGTGGACAAGAAACTGTATGTCCACCTGTAACCCACATGGTGGGATTTGGAATTCAAAGACCTAAGAGTGACAAGACTGAAGGGACAAGTTATGTAAATGTAATACAAATTGTTTCACTATGCCTGCACCATCATTATACACAAATGCCGCAAGCCATCATATCCTAAATCCACCCCCATATCCATGAGTCACAAAGTGACATGTGGCCATGATGAGCGGTGACAAGGGCACTCAGCCCAAGAAGCACCAGCACACATAGACCCATATACCGACACGTATATTAACGGACACCCATTAGACAGAAGTAAAATTCGGGGTTAATGCAAACTGCACATAAACTTGCAACAATATAGAGGGAGTGAGCTGTACCACCAGGCCAGGGAGCAGAGGGTTAGAGAAGGGCTTGACATCTAACATAAATGAAAGGCTGAACGAAACACAAACCTCCATGCGCGGCACTCAGAATTAAGATACGCCGGAACATTGGGGAGAGAGCGAGGTGGTGACAAAGGCCCCTTAGCCTTAGAAACAATAAAATGCACAAGCTATGGAAAGCGGGGGCAGGGCGTAATGGCACAGCCACGGAAAATTATGCCTTAAGCAATAGTGGTTATAAAAACCAAACCGCACCGCCACTAATATTCATCTAAAAAATCACACTGTGTATTAAACACCACAAGCCCATCCAAATGTACAAACAAAGATACACTCATACAAAGATGAACGGAGAAAATGCACTTTGTAAATTAATCAACATGTTTATAAAGTTTGTTGAAAGTTTCTGTACTAAACTACGTGTTCCACAATGCAATGCATGGACCAAGTGTGTATAAATATTGAAAGAGAAAAGGGACAAACTGTCTGATAACTGCCGTGATCAAGAACGTTTGTTCGAAAGGCGTAGGCAACCACAGTTTGAAATAAAACCTTGAATAGTTACTGAGTGGAGTGCCATCATCATTTTTTTAAATATTGCGGCTAATATTTAACGGGACACTGCCCTGGTCCCGACTGTGGCACCAGCTAATAAGAGTTCCCCCTGTGACAGGACAAGTTGTGGAGAAGTACGGAACGTACAGAGGAGAACCCGACACATTTACCGCATCCCAGAAAATAATAAAGACTCGTAAAACCTGCAGGAGCTGCTCAAGAGGCGTAACCTGTTGCAAGGCGAAAACCGGAGTGAAAAGCCATCGCAAAAAACGGGAGAGTGGCAAAGACGAGCAAAATCAACACATCGTCCCGCTACCTACTGGTTGAGCGCCGACGTGCTGGGTCGGAGGACACGGCCGGGAGTCTCCGAGTTAAGCAAAGGCAGCGGGAGCTTGTTGAATGTGTGCGCAGCGAGGTGGATAAAAAGGTACTGTGGCTACAGTAGCCTGACGACAGAGGTCTCAGAAAGAATGAATCAAAGACACTCAACCTCACTCAGTAACTCATGCAAACTGTGATAGGAATCTGATAGCAGACTCCAAAAGAAAAAATATTTTTTCACGAAGCTACAGACATTTGTTCCCTAAACTCTAAGAACTAAACAACCTTACATTACCGAGCGGCTCTGTAATATAAGTGCAAGCAACTGAAACAATTTAACAACAGAATGGAAGAACGTAACGCAAAACGAGCATCAAAGGCAGAACAAATGTTTCAAAGAAGCGTAGGTAAAACTCAACGTGGCGAAGAAGCCAAAAAAAATGCACCGATAACCGCAACGAATTTAAAACAACTTTTCATCAAGCTGGAAAAACTATTGCTCAAAAGAAATTTCAAGATCTTGGGAAATTGTTACCCTTGAGAAATATGTGGAATGCAACATGGTTCCTAGAGGTCCTAGAATCTTCACACTACCAAATCACCCTGACACTAAGGCAGAAATGTAAGAAGAATGGGGGCGTAACAATATGGACTGCTACAGAAACATGTTGCTAATAATAATTAAATATGCTCGCAAAGATGTGGAAGAGTTACACCAGCTAATTGCGGGGAACCGAAAAACAAATAACTGAATTGAAGGAGGACATCGAAATAGTGAAGAAAATGAGGGCAGACATGGAAACAAATTTAGATAAACATGAAGAAGAGGTCCAAAACAGGAAACAACGTAAGTTCAGGAGAGACGAGGACGACTACGAGTTCGGAACAATCCTGTCCTTCGCGAAGAAATATGATGCCTATAAACAACAATGGAAACAAAACACTGGCAAAAGCAACGAAAAATCGGCTAGTGAAACGGAATCCGATTGGAGTGAGGAAGAACAAAGAACAAGAGGAGCACAGAAACTCACTTTTTTAGATGAGCTACAACTGCTCTACAAAGAGCAGCAAACGTCGAAAACAAAACCACCAAGCCGAGGATACAATCGGTCACGGGGAAGAGGAAGAGGCTCCTTCCAATCCAAAAATCAAGCCGCAAAACAAGGAGAAGTCGTCGATCAAAGCGGAGGCTACAATTTCAGAAACCGAACAATAGTGAAAAAGTGAAACAAACATCAGGCAACAAAAAGAGGCCACCAGATCTGGTGATAAACCTCTCAAGGTACACCCTAACCAAATGTGAAACAGACCTCCTAAACAAAGGATTATCATTCTGCCCACAATTCCATCATGACATCACTGACACTAAAATTGACCTGTACAAGCACATCAGGAAATTGAAGTTAAAAAAACATTTGAAAAAATACCCACAATACAAAGGAACAAAAGCTATCGAAGTGCCAGTCGATCAAGCACAATATAAAATATCGGAAATACCATACCTACGCACCGCGTACGAACTAGCAAATGAAATCTCTGCTACACCAATTGGCAGCACACAAATACTGCAGGAGATGAACATAGAAACTGGCAAAAGATGAGCAACCAAATTTAAAGCAAAATCAAAATACTGCCCCACCCTATATCCGGGCAACAAAATAGACATCTTTAAAGATCTTGTCCTCGGTGAAATGGAAAAAATGCAAAATGTCCATCAAGGCAAACTTGAAAATCTCAGCAAAAAAGAGCGACTGGCAATACAATCCCTTAAAGCCAACAATACCATTGAGATCAAGCCGGCCGATAAGGGAGGAAACATAGTCATCCTGGAAAAGAGGACTACATAGACGAAGCCATGAGACAACTGACAGACACCAACAACTATAAAATCCTTTCAAGGAATCCAATAAAAGACATGATTCTTGATTTACGCGATAGACTGGATGAATCTAAAAAAGCTGGTCTCATAACAGAACAAGAGAGGAAATTCTTGATGGTGGACAACCCTATCAGACCCACCATATACTTTCTCCTGAAGGCACCTAAGACTCTAAATAAACCACCAGGGAGATCGATTATATCCAGCTGCGGAGGACTATATGAAAATGTTTCGATTTATGTTGACAGTTTTTTTGCTCCAATTGTACAAACTTTATCCTCCTATCTAAAAGAGAGCGGAGATTTCTTGCGGATTCTATCAAATACTGAATGGCAACCCTCTTATTTGCTAGTGACAATAGACGTCATTTCATTATACACGTCTATCAACCATGAAATTGGTCTCAAAGCAATACAGTACTTCTTCCAACAACGACCCATTATGGAGTATGAACATTCCAAAATGTTGACACAAATGATAACTATGTGTCTCTATAATAATGTATTTCTGTTTAACAAAAAGGTGTATGCACAGTGTTGCGGGACAGCCATGGGAGTTTCCTTCTCCCCAAGCTAAGCTAATCTCATGATGGGGTGATGGGAGAGGTGCGTGGCTTGGGGAGAGGAAAACTACCAACATATGGCAAACGTAGCACTGTGGCTGCGCTTCATTGATGAACTGTTTCTCCTGTGGAAGAGCACTGAACAAGAATTCAAAACTTTTTGCTGTCCTGAATGACAACCAGGTGGGACACAAATTTACCTATAAGATAAGCTCTAAGGAGATTGAGTTCCTGGACACAAAAGTCTACGTGAAAAACAACAGGATAGAAACGACAGTTCATCGCAAGAAAATAGCGACGAACAGCCTACTTCACGGACAAAGCTTTCACCCCGAAAAACTAAAGAAAAGCATACCCTATGGAGAACTGCTTAGAATGAAGAGAAACTGCTCTGAACCAAGCGAAATGGAAAAGAACTTTGATGGAACTAAGACACGTTTTGAGCAGAGAGGGTATAAACAAACGGATATCAATAGGGGTGAGGCAGCAGCAAGAAAGAAAAACAGAACTGAAACTCTCTTAACAAAAGTAGAACGAAGAAACCTAAACAGAACTGCAGGAGTAGAAACACAATCAGCAACAGCCATCCACAATGATGACACAAATGAAGAACAACCCAGAATAATACCAAGATGCACGAAGGAAAGCCACAAAATTGAAAAAATCATGTAAAAATACTGGCACATTCTGAAAAAAGATGTGGACATCGGGAATGATATAGGGGAATGACCATTGATGACCCACAGGAGAGCACCCAATCTCTCTGATCACCTAGTGCACAGTCACTTTGAAGCCAAAAAAAAACATCATGGCTGGAAAAGAAAGCCAAAGGCTTCACTAAATGCCGAGTTTGCAAAGTATGCAAAATTGGTAGAAATCTGACAAACATCAAAGACCCAAAGGGCAAGAATTTTGAAATAAGAGAAACCATCACTTGTGAGACTCAGTTTGTAGTATACTTGTTACAGTGTCACTGTATGTCTATGTGATCAGTAATACCCCCACAAATCCATACAAACTCTCATACTGATACTAAAAAAAATCTAATAACCCATATACCTACACATGTACCTACTCACCAACCCATGCAGCCACTTAGACACAAAGTGAAACACTAATACATATATATAAATATTTAAACATTACTCACTAATATATGTATTCACTAAGAAACACTTAATAAGCAAGTTAACTAATCAATTTTTATTAAAAAAACATCCATTTAGACACTTATTTAAACATTTATTCTTACATCAACTTTTACATATACATATATAAAACAAATTTATTTTTCAAAAAGACACACATTTACTGGATGGTGTCATCAGTGATATCATGAGTAATGTCACTGACCATGTCATGAGTGATGTAATATATGACGTCATCAGCAGTGCATTGCACGCACAAGTTATAGTGAGTCCAACTAACTATAACGTGGGAATTTCAATGGTTTTATGCGAGTAAAATTTCCACCTAACTATAACTGGTGTGAAACCTATGGTTTTTTCAGTGAATGTAATATTTTTTTAAATGCTAATTCCTAACTAAAACTGGTGTGAAACCTATGTTTTTTTCAGTGAATATATATATATATATATATATATATATATATATATATATATATATATATATAATTTCTATGGCAAAATTAACCCCCTCATTTTGTTCCTTTGCAAATTAAATGTTTTAAGTGTTAACACTTTATTCCAATCAAGATGACTTCAGGTGTGCCATACTTTTGTCATAAGTAAGACTGTTAGCGCTCTAGTTGTTCTTTAGAACACTCTGGGACATTCTGTCATTGGGCTATAGTTGGGCTACATCTGGCTGATATTTGGGCTACATTTGTTTTTTTGTCTCTGGTGGCCATATTTGGGCTACATTAGGCTACATTGGGCTACATTTGGGCTCTAACATATATATAGCCCAATGTAGCCCAATATATATTTTTTCAAAGTTAATTTTCGTAAAAAACCACTGGAGCATATATCTTGAGACATAGCAAAGGCACATCGGGCTACCAGTCCCTACAATTTTGCCAAGTTTGGTGGAAATCCATTCAGCCGTTCGGGCTAAAAGTGAGGTCTACCGCCCTATGGAAATTAACATGGGGAAAACACGTTTTGGGACCCCCCTTTTATCTCGGCCCCCCGCTTGACGAATCCCCCCCAAACTTTCAGGGAAGGACCGGAGCGCCGCGAGGCAAATTTGAGGAAATATTCAGGCAGATTCCTCAACCGGCGCAAAAGTTATTCCCAATAGAATGTTAGGATTTTGCATTGAAAAAAATCCTAACTATAACTACCTACTGGCGACTGCCAGTAGGTAATATAATATATATATATATATATATATATATATATATATATATATATATATATATATATATATATATGCTGCAACTCGCAAAGTACTTCGTTTAGGCACGAAAATCACGGGTGTAGACCAACTTGTGCTCAAGCATTATTTATTATTCAATCCCACATTCGTAAAGACGCGTTTCGGCCGTCCAAGCGGCCTTGATCACCTGATCATGTGCAGACACTTCGCCAAATTTAAAGTGCTAGTGCATCATACATTTCATGGACATAGAAAAACATACTTAACAGTGTAAATACCTTAAAAGAATCAGATTACATTTAATAATCTTCATCTCTCACTTTGGGATATATTTGTATATATATATATATATATATATATATATATATATATATATATATATATATATATATATATATATATATATATATATATTATAACTGCTTAAATGCACACAGTATTAATACATTATACCCGTTCTGTGAGAATGTTCAATTTCCTTAACTTGGGGACTAACCAAGACAAGAAACTTATTGGCATACATGCTTATTTTCAAATTAACTTTTGAATGTCCTGCTTCTTATGATGCAATAGATATTTATAACATGTTGTGTGCTCACCTTGTGTATAACTAACTAAACCATAAATTAATAAACAAAAATGAAAAACAGCGAAGCATCACTAAACAGCAATATCTCTAGGCAATGTTCAAATCATACATAGACTAAATATTTGCACCTATAGAGTATCGTATACTATATGTAACTTATCAGAAAAGAACCATTCAATTTAATTGATTCATTGAACGATAAAGTGCCATCGTGCTACAGTACTAAGTTTTCAAAGGAATTCAATTACTATTTCATTGAACCATAAAGTGCCGTGGTGCAACAGAACTATGATGAAAGTGTCTTGTGCCTATGAATTAGACTGTAAAGTGACTAGTGCTTAAAGAGTGCAAAAAATAGAGGCATAACGGAGATTCAATACCATAAAGTGAGCAATGTGCGTATCCTATGTGCAAATGCGCATCCTACTAATCTGTCAACATGTGTTAAAAGTTTTTTCAGGACAAATGTAAAGCGAAAGGTCCCTTTATATGATAAGATAAGCTATACTCCAATATACTACTAAAAACAATTGGCTAAAAGACACCTAAATAAAAACTACCCAAATGTCTTAAAACCAATCGTTAAAAACCGTATTCATAAATTAAATTTAGCTAAAAAGGGTTACATTATGTTCGCTGTTCTTCACCCTGATAACCAGTTGACATACAAGGATACAGTTGCTATACAGCATTGTAGGCCGTTCATTTAAAACATTCGAGTGTACACATGTAACAGATGACATTCCTTCTTTACATTGTTTAAACAGACTTATCATCACAAAAATGTGTGGAGATCTTCTGTCGCATTCAACCCTCCAGGCCACTTAGAATCAAACTCCAATATGTAGCTTGTTTCTGTTCGTCTAAGCTTAGCTTCTCTATCCCCTCCTCTCTTAGTCGTTGGTATTGACTCTATGGCAAAATATTTTAAATATTTGGGATTGCTATCATGTACAGCCTGGAAGTGTCTTGCGACAGGATCATTTTGATCTTTATTTGTGATGGCCCTCAAATGCTGTAAGGCCCTTTTGTGCACTGCCAGTTTTGTACTGCCTATATACTTTAGTTGGCACTCGCATTCCAGGACATACACACAATACTCAGTTTTACACGTACGGTGATATTTAATTTCTTTGTTTGTACCTGAGAACGCTGTTTTATAGGTTTTTGTGTTAATGCTAAACTGTTAGGCTGTGCATGTCAAGCATTTGTAAAAATCCTTCCTAGATAGTAGCCAGATGTCTTTTTTGAAGTTTTCCTGACTATTTCTTGATAATATATTTCCTATGTTCATAGACTTACGAAAAGCTATCGCTGGGTTTGAGGGCATATGGTCACCTATCACAGGATCATCCTGGACAAAGTGCCAATTTCTTCTTATTATGCTCCTCAATTCTTTCTGTTGTTTAGAATATGTTAGAATCAGTCGGACCTGCTCACCTTTTTCTTACCTTCTTCCTGCAATATTTTGGTTTTCTAAGTAAGAAGTTCATCCCTAGGTTTCAGCTGCGACTTTTTCATTGCAATTTCTACTACCTTCTGGCTATACCCTCTGTCTAGGAACCCTGCACAACTCTCCAATTGCTTCTGCTTCGAATCCGCTGGGTCACTACATATGCGTGTGATGCGAAGCATTTCCCCATATGGTATACTTCTTATTAGATGGGGAGGATGCGCACTAGTTGCGTGAAGCAATGTGTTGCCTGCAGTTGGTTTTCTAAAAAGGGTAGTTGTTAAAACATTGTTTACAATTAAGACCTGTACATCTAAAAACATGGAAAATGTCACGGAGTGTTTGCTGATGTTAAAAGTAAACTTTAGCACACTCTCCTCCGTCCCACGCCATACAATAGAAAGATCGTTTATAAAACGCAACCAGGATACCACATGGTCTGTGCAAATTTGATCATATTTTAGTCTAAGGACCAGTTCCTCCCACCAGCCCATAAATAAACAGGCATAACTGGGGGAGAAACTGGCCCCCATAGCTACTCCTTGCACCTGCTGGTAAAATTGACCATTAAAAAGGAAATGATTCTTTTCTAAACAGAAGGACAACATATCAAGTAACATTTTTGTATTTTGGGCATATTCTATTGGTCTTGTGCTCAAAAAATATTCTGTGACCCGATGCTTGATGCAGGTATATAATGAACATACATCTAATGTGACCAATAGGAAGTCCGGACTCCATGCTAAATCTTTAATTTTTCTAAGGAAGTCACTAGTGTCCTTTACATAAGATTCCAGAATCTTCATGTGGGTCTGTAGAAAATAATCAATATACTTGGAAAGGTTCTCAAGTGGCCCTTCACAAGCAGCTATAATGGGTTTCCGGGTGGAACCGTTGGGTTTTTGTGAACCTTTGGGATGAAATAAATATACGGTACCAAAGGATGTTCTTTCTTAAGAAATTTATATTCATCCCAACTCAGGAGACCCAAGCTTTTCCCTGCCAAAAGGTTAGTACATAACGTCCCTTGTATTACCTTATATTTCAAGGGGTTACTTTTTTTGTAACATTCAACATTGTTCAGTTGGCTGTAAGCTTCTTTTAAATAATCCTCGACTGGCCATAGGACGACATTCCCGCCCTTATCAGCGTTTCCTATTATCTGTTTTTCCTGTTGCAATTTTATGATCAGTTGATTATATCTTTTTTCCTCATTTGAGTATTTTTTCTTTGTTTTACTGTTTGCGTGGGCCATTTTCTTAATTTGCGCTACCACATGTTCACTGAAGGTATCTAAACCATCATGTGCTGCCAATGGGACAGATTTGGATTTTAATTTAAAGGGTGTCGCTGGTTTCTTTTGTCCTTGCAGGGTAGATATTTCTTGTGTGTTGGCCTCATCCCCCAAAGCCAAATGACAAATATCTTGATACAGGTTTACATCTGAGACCAAAAGTCCTAGGGGTTCAATGTCTTGTGGGAGAATTGGATGTCGCTCTATTACTGATATTTGTAAATGGATTTTCTTGAGCTTTAGTTTGCGGATGAACTGATACACGTCCTCCCGTGTTCTTGTGTAATTAAAGTTGGATTCTGGGCAGAAACTGAGGCCCAAACAGAGCAATTGTATTTCCGCTTTGGACAAGTCAATGGTGCCCAAATTAATGACTGATTTTGATTCGGGAATATCATCGGCTCTGTTAGGACATTCTTCTTCTTCCCTTATAGTGACAAGTTCCTACGGGCACGTCCCTGACCCCGCTTCTCAGTCTCTCCACTGCTTGCGCGGCCCTAGCGTCTCCCCCTTCTCCTTTGGCACCTTGTTTTGCCACTGTGCCTCCAAACCTTGGTCTCAGTGTATCCCGCCTGCTTTGCTTTAAAATATTCAACTCTTCCCTCAATGTCAATTTTACTTCAGCTGATTTCCTTGCACCTTCATTATCTGATCCGCTTTCTGCCGCTGAGCTAGACACTGAGGAAAGTTCTATTTGATGTCTTTCAGTCCCTTTATTTCAGTGCAAACGTAAAAATCTGCCCATTGGCGTAATCATCTCTGTCTCTTTTAAATTTATGAATCTTCCGTGTCTTAATCTTTTCCTCTTCCTTGGCCAATCTATTTTTCATTTCATCTCTAAATTTGGATTCTTGTCTGGGATCTCCCCCTAATTGCTTGATGCAGACTTCCAGGGCATCTATTTTGTCTGTAAGTCTGCCCCATCAATCTCAGCATACTTTTTTTTTTTACTTCATTTATCATGTTTTTCAGTTTCAGTACATTAAATCCAGCAAGGTACAAAGTTACATTGTAGTCGCTTTTGTCCTGGACAAAGAAAAAATAAATCCTCTTAACAATTCTAGCAAGCGGTCAGTTGCATAACAGTAACAAGGATAATGTTATGTTATGTTATGTTATGTTAAATTGCATTTTTATAGCGCTCGGCTACTCTGAAAGAGTGTCCCGGCGCTTTCCACAGGCAACTTACAGTGTTTGATCAACATAACAGATAAAAACAGACCCCGATAGAGAAGAAAAAAAGAAAACCACCTAAACAGAGAGGTTAAAAAGCCACGTCTTCAAATTCTTCCTAAAATGAAGCAGGTTGGGGGTACTACGCAGTGCCAGAGGGAGCGAATTCCACAACTGGGAGGCCTTGAAGCTGAAAGAGCGCCCCCCAGTACGTGCCTTCCTCACGCGTGGAACCACAGCAGTGAAGAGGGATTCTGAACGCAGTGAGCGAGCCGGGCGATAGAAGACTAGTCTTTTTTTCAAATATCCAGCGCCTGAGCCAAAAAGAGCCTTGTGCATCAGGGTCATAGATTTGAAGACAATCCGCTTCCGAATTGGCAGCCAGTGGAGCGACTGCAGTAACACAGAAGCCCGTGCTCGTCTGTGCAGACCGAAGATTGCCCGGGCTGCCGAGTTCTGTGCCACCTGCAGACGCTGGACTAAGTAATCCGGAAGGCCTAGAAAAAGGGCATTGGCATAATCAAGCCTAGATCCGATGAGCGCCTGCACCGTAATCCGTCTGTGCTCCGCGGACAATAGGGGAAGAAACTTGCGGAGCATTCTGAGGATACCGAAACAGGTGCCGGACAGGCCAAGGATGTGCGCTCTCAGAGATAGTTTGTTGTCGAGCTTAACACCCAAGTTCTTGGCAACCAAGGATGATTGTGCCGGAGGACACATGGCAGCCGGCCACCACTGCCGCCACTCGGGATCGGAGGCACAGCCAAAGAAAAGAACCTCCGACTTGCTGGAGTTGGCCTTCAGACAATTTAGCTGAAACCAGCTGAAGACCCTGTCCAAGCAGTCCCGGATTCTCTCCCCATCAAATGTCTGATCTTTTTCACAAGTGAAGAGGAGTTGTGTGTCATCGGCGTAGGACACGATCTGGGCTCCGTAGACCTCCACCATAGCCGCCAGAGGGGACATAAAGATGTTGAATAATGTCGGGCTCAGCACAGAGCCCTGTGGAACCCCAACACCCAAAGGCGGCATCTCGGCTGAGCTCTGGGATACCCAGACCGTCTGGCGGCGGCCCTCCAGGAAAGATGTAAACCATCTGAGCACCGTCCCCCTTAGGCCGATGTCATATAGCCTGGCGAGCAGCGCCTTATGGGGGACGGTGTCGAAAGCCGCCGACAGGTCCAACATGACTAACATGGCCTTGCCACCCCCATCCAAGGTCTCCCTGATGATTTCAGAGACCTCCACCAGCGCTGTTTCCGTGCTGAAGTTCGGACGGAAGCCGGATTGGGATGGGTGGAGCAGATTGTTAGACTCCAAGAAGTTTGACAAGACGCCATGAACATGTTTCTCGGTGATCTTGGCCAAGGCCGGAAGAAGTGAAATTGGCCTGTAATTGGCCAAGACCTCGGCATCAAGACCTGGCTTTTTCAGGAGGGGGATCACCATCGCCCTCTTCCAGGAGCGTGGGACACTCCCCTCACTCAAGGAGGCATTGAGGATCGGGTTAACCAGGGGATTCACCACTGCCGCCATCCCAGCCAAAAATTTGGCGGGGCAGGGGTCAAGTGGGGATCCAGATTTAAGACTGGCTAACAGAGTTCGGGACATGTCACTGGAGACAGATGGAAAGTCCTCCAGGATAGCCACAGGCGTGGCCGGTGTTCCAAGTCCTGTTCCAAGATCACAACAAGCCTCCGCCGTGCTCTCCGAGAAGGAGGCCTGAATAGCCTTAATCTTGTCGGTGAAAAAGATGGCAAGATCACGCGCCCACGCATCGGGTGACACAGGCGGGGGTAAATAAGAGGAGGGAGAGGTGAACTCCTTCACAATCGTGAAGATCTCCTTGCAGGAGTTCGCTGAAGCCTCAATCCTCCTGGCGAGGTATTCACGCTTGGCAGCAAGAATGTCGCGATGATAGGCCTTCACCGCTGATCGATAGGCAAGTTTGGCCTCCCCATCATATTGATGGCGCCAGGCCCGCTCAGCAACCTTACATAGGCTGCGAGCCATGCGTAGCGCCTCTGTGAACCAGGGCGCAGATTGCCTTTTCACCGAGGACCGGGGGGTTACCCTAGGAGCAAGGTCATCCAACCTCTCAGTCAGCCATTGCTGCAAGGCCTCCGTGTCTCTTTCCAGATCTCCCGAGAGAGAGCAAGGATGTTCCGTGAGCGCCTGCTCTAGCATGGCTGGCGTCACTCTATGTAATGCTCTCGATGCCGGTCTGGGCACCAAGGGGGCGCAAATGTCAGAGCGTCCTACCTCTAACACAGAGAACCCAATCAGCTTATGGTCCGACCAGAGCACAGGCCGCGTTTCAATGTCGACAATAGGGACAGAGGAAAACACTTGATCAAGGGTGTGCCCTTTCTCATGTGTAGGCCCCGACACAAACGGTGCCAGACCGAGCGGTGATGTAATGTCCAGCAATTTAGCCCCATCCGAATCGTCCGTGACATCTAGATGAAAATTGAAATCGCCTGCCAGCAAACAGTGCTGTGCAGACAGTGCCAGCTCCGAGATGGCTGTCTGTAAGTCCCCCCAAAAGGAGCCCACCGGACCAGGAGGCCTGTAAACTAACAGACCCTTGAGCGCCTGGCTCGGAGACAGTTTCAGCATAAAAGCGAGGGATTCAGAGCTCCCAATAGAGTTCACGGGAAGAACAGAGCAAGACACGTTCTTCCTAACCACCACCGCGACTCCGCCTCCCCTGCCCTTTGCTCTGTCTTGGCGGAAGATGTTATAGGTTGGAGGGATCGCAGTGAAGATGTCCGGGTTGGACGCCTCTCCTAGCCAAGTTTCGGTTAGGAGTAGACAAAGAGGATTATCCCTGACCAAAAGATCATGGATATGCAGGGCATGTCTTCCTAGCGACCTAGTATTCAGTAACAAACACAGATGCTTTGCATGCGCCTTGGCCCCCGTAGGGGATATGTATCCCCGTAGGGGATACGTAGGATAATGTAGTCCCCATCTGCCCTTTGCGTAGTCACTGTGTAATTACATGTCGCTTAAATCTTATTGAACTCAATGAAAACTCCCTCCACCCCCCTTCCCCCACCACCCACCCTTCCCTCAATCATCCTCGTCCCTACCCCCCTCCTGCAGCCAAGCCCGAAACCCCCCCTGTGTGGTCTGTTTTCCTACTGTATAGTCAAAAGGAAAATTAGAAACCTTAAACATAGGGTCTCTGCCATTTGTTTAATGGGTCACCATGCGTCGCATCGCCCTGAGGCTGCGCCTCTCCCTGTCCCGAGTCTACCAGTTCTGAGCTATTTTGCGTCAAAGGGGTATCCAGTCCCACCAGCTCCTGAAACATCAACCCCCAGGCCTGTAGGACCTCAGGTAGCTTCCCATCCCTCCTTGTGCCTTTATGTGCTCTTCTTCTGCCAGCGCCCATTCCCTCAAATCTGCCTTCCATTTCTGCAGCGTCGGACCTTGTGGGGACAACCAGTGAATCGCAATACGGTGTCGAGCCGTAACCAGGCCTAGTATCAAAAACCGTCTGCTCACCCTTCGTTTGTGGTCCCGGTGGATTAGTCCTAGGAGGCAGGGACGCAGGTCCAAATCTATTACCCATCCCGACACTTTCACCAATACCTCCAGTATCGACGCCCAATGTGATCGGAGGACTGGGCACGTCCATACCATATGCACAAAGTCCACTTGGGGGCTGCGGCACCTCAGACAATGGGCATCCCTGGTATTGTCTATAGTTTGGAGACGCTTAGGGGAGAGGTAGGTCATATTTATAATATTATATTGGATTTGTTTGAATCGGTTGCTCACTGACACCTTCCTCACATTTTCATGTATTTTTCCCATTCACGGGGAGTGATCTCTTGTGAACATGCCTGCTGCAATCTACCCTCTATCGCTAAGGGCCGCAACTTTTTGTCCTCTCTCAGGGCCCTATATAGATGAATCACGAACTTCCGCCCGCCCGCCATTGCCAGCATTGTGACCAGAGTGCGAGTGTGCGCCGGGGAATCTGGGAATGTGGGTCAAAGTTGCCGCGCAGTCGCCGCTATCTTAGCGTATTGAAGAAATTGCACTGGACCAAGCTCAAAGGCGGTAACCGTCTCCTGATAGGTGATAAATGTATCATTGGGGTACAAATCAGCCAGCATTCGGCACCCTCCCTCTGTCCATTTGTCTATAGACATGACCCGTGCAATCCGGGCAAAGGATGGCAACAGCCATAAATCCAAGTCAGGAGCGAAGGGCTTGTTATGGATAACGTGGCGCACCACCCGATCCCAGACTGCGGCCGCCAACCGTGCCAGCGGGGGGGGGGGGTGATCTTGTCGCCTCCCTACCTGCCAGAGCAGCGCTCCCATTTGCCTGTTCCCATAAGTCCCTTCCATTAAGGACCGTTCCCAAGAGGGGTCCGTATCCTGCCACGCAATCGCGTGTTGCAGTTGTGAAGCAAAATAGTACAGCCCCAGATCGGGGACCTCTAAACCTCCAGCGCCCCACCTGCATTTTAGGACTCCAGACTCACCCTGCATCTCTTCCCATTCCATAATAAAAGGACTAGGAGAGAATCCAGTTCTCGAAAAAACCCGGTGCGGAATCTCATAGAAAGACCCCTGCATAGTGTAAAGACAGCGTGGGAGGATCACCATCTTATTTAGGGCAATCTTCCCGGATTATCCGTCCCATATTGTGTTGGAAGAAAGTGGCCGAGCTTCGGCCAATACAGATCCCTAGGTAGCGAAGTGCGTCATCCACCCACGGGAGTCCCATCTCTGGGCGCTGGGCCCTCTCCCATTCTACCTGCTCTCCAAGCGCATACAACTGGGATTTCGCTCTGTTTACCGCCAGGTCAGAGGCGGCTGTAAACTGTGTTAGTGCGGCCATCAAGATCGGCAGCGACTGCGTCGGCTGGCTTAGATAGATCAGAGCGTCGTCCGCATACAGGGACACCACATGCTCCACCACCCCCACTCGAATACCCCAGTCCTTAAGCACTGCCTGGAGATGGCAGGCCAATGGCTCCATCGCCATGGCAAAGAGCAGGGGGGAAAGAGGGCACCCCTGACGAGTTCCCCTCGATATAGATATCTCATTCGAGACGCATCTACCCGTGCGGACTCTGGCCATCGGACTAGCATATAGTAGCCGAACTCACCTTACAAATCCTTCCCCCAGTCCTAGTTTTAAAAGCACCTTCCAGAGGTAGGGCCAGTGGATCGAGTCGAACGCTTGTTTGATATCCAGAAATACCAGCGTGCTTTGCCCGGCCTGACCCTCCAAAGTTTGCATGACGTGGGCCAAGCGGCGGATATTCCATAGGGTGTTTCGGCCCGGAATGAACCCCGATTGGTTGTTATTGACCAGGCGATGAAGATAGGGCAGGAGTCTAGAGACCAACACCTGGCTGATGATTTTCAAATCCACATTCAACATGGAAATGGGCCTATAGGATCCTGGGAGGAGGGGATCCTTCCCCGGCTTGGGGATCATAACTATTGATGCTGCCCGCATGGAGTCCGGGAGCATGCCCTGATCATAGGCCTCCATAGCCACTTCAAGGAGTTTCGGGACCAAGACGCCCTAGAACTCTTTATAGAGTTCGGCCGCGAGTCCGTCCTTCCCCGGGGACTTAGCCGTCTGCAGATGGGCTATTGCAGCACGCAGTTCTTCCTCTAGAAGTAGTCCACCCAATTCCTCTTGACTCTCCGCATCGATGCTGGGCAGTCGTATCCCTTCCAAGTACAGTTCCATGTCCTCAGCGCCCGCTAAGTGCTGTGCTTCCGAGTACGTTCTACATAGATGGGATCGGAACACTTCGTTAATCGCCCGCTGGGTATACACCACCTGGCCAGTTTCATTTTGCAACGACATATTCGGATGGGGTTGGGTTTCGGCTCGAATCAAATGCGGCAGTAATCTTCCAGCTTTGTCGCCCTCTGCGTACCATCTCCTCCTACTGGCTGTCCTATTAAATTTGCCAAGGGAGGCCCAGGTGTCCCCTAGGCGTTGTCGCCTCGCAGCTCCCACCCTACCATAGCAAAGTGCTTTGGTTTTTGAAAGAGAGAACAGGAAACCTGCTCTCTCTTTCAAAAATCAAAGCGGAATGCTTGTCTGCATGGGGAGCAGAATGTTAGCTGCTGCCCAAGCAGAAAAGCAATGCCGGCTCCCGCAGGATGCAGGGAGCCAGCAGGGACCGTAGGGGGATTGGGGACCCCCCCACGGCCCCCACGAGGAGGGCCTCACCCCGGGGGATGGGGTCCCCGGGCCAGAAGTGGCCCGGGAGGGGGCCATGCTCCCAAAAAAATGTTTTTAAAAATGGCCGTCCCCGCTGGGGAATGGGGTCCCTTGGGCCAAAAGTGGCCACAGGACCCCTCCTAATTAAAAAAAATAATAAAAAAAGGCCCATGCCCCGTGGGATGGATTCCCGGGGCAGAGTATGACTCCCTTCCCGATTTTTTTTTTAATTAAAAAATTGGGGGCAGGCTCTGGGAGATGGGGTCCCCAGGGCCCCAAAAAAAAGGTGGCCCCCCCTTCTTAAAAATAATTTTTTTTTTAAACGGGATCGAGGAGGCCACACCCCCTCCCTGCACCTCTCTGCAAACGCGCCCCCTGGTGCGTTTGCAGAGGGGGAACTAATTCCCCTTGCATACTGGGGGTCTCTGGGGGCCAACTAGACCACCTGGAGCCCCCAGTATGGACCAGTGGGCTGCATTGCAGAGAGGTGTAAAAAGGGGTGTGGCCTCATTACACCTCTCTGCAATGAAGCCCACTGGCACATACTGGAGGTTCCTGGTGGGCTAGTTGGCCCCTAGGGACCCCCAGTATGCAATGGGAATTAGTTACCTCTCTGCAAACTCACCAGGGGGCTGCGTTGCATAGAGGTGTAAAAAGGGGCATGGCCTGATTACACCTCTCTGCAACGCAGCCCCCTGGTGCATACTGGAGGTTCCTGGTGGGCTAGTCGGCCCCCAGGGACCCCAGTATGCAAGGGGAATTAGTTCCCCCTCTGCAAACACACCAGGGGGCTGCGTTGCAGAGAGGTGTAAAAAGGGGCGTGGCCTCATTACACCTCTCTGCAAATCAGCCCCATGGCTCATCCTGGATGTTTCTGGTGGACTAGTTGGCCCTCGTGGACCTCGAGTATGCAAGGGGACTTAATCCCCCAATTTAGAACGCGCTACGGGGCGTTTGCACAGTGGTGAAGGTGGGGGCGGGGCTTGAGGTGATATGTGTGCAAACATGCCCTGTGGCGCATTTTAAGTTGGGGAATTAATTCCTCTTCAATCCAGAGGTCCCTTAGGGGCCAACTTGTCCAACAGGTACCTCCAGTAAGCAACAAGGAGCTGCGTTGCAGAGTGTTGTAAAAAGGGAGCGTGCCCTCTGAACACCTCTCTGCAACGCAGCTCCCTGGCGCATACTGAAGGTACCTGGTGGGCTAGTTGGCTCACAGGGGACCTCAGGATTGAAGATGAATTAATTCCCCAACCTAAAACACGCCACAGGGCATGTTTGCACACATGTCCCCTCAGGCCCCGCCCCCTTCCTCCACGATTGAGCAAAATATTCCTCTAAAATCAGCCGAACTACGAATTCCGATTTACTCACCTGTTATCACAATAGACGTCAGTGCTGCATCTTTGAGCCCAGTATGGACCCTGAAAAGTAAATCTAAGCTTACTTACCAGTAATTTGTATTTCCTTCCATAGGAATCTATTGTGTGGTTTTCACCAGAAAAGTTTCTAAGTGTCTATTTTTGAAACATACAAATATTCCTCTAAAATCAGCCACACTATGAATTCCAATCTACTCACCTGTTATCAGGAGAGACCTCAGTGCTGCATCTTTCAGCTCACTACTGATCCTGAAAAGTAATTCTAACCATACTTACAGTAACTAGAATTTCCTTCCATGGGCTAACATTGACTGGTTTCACTTGGAAATTCTTCTAAGTGTACAGTTTTGGAACTTTAAAAAATTTCTCTAAAATCAGTCGAACTACGAATTCCGATTTACTCACCTGTTATCAGGAGAGACCTCAGTGCTGCATCTTTCAGCTCACTACTGTTCCTGAAAAGTAATTTTAACCGTACTTACCAGTAACTTGAATTTCCTTCAATAGGATATCATTGCCTGCCATATAAAATATAAATACATAAAAAAATATAAAATAAAAAAATAAAAAAAAATATTACAATTTCTATATTTTTTTTTATTTTTTTTCAATTTATATTAAAAATATGCAGTGTAATTTAAAAAATAAAATATCTAAAAATAAATACTTTAAAACAATGTAGTAAATCAGTATACAAAAATGTAACAATTAATACATTTAAAAATGATCATTTACAAAACCTTTGAAATTCACTGAAAAAACCATAGGTTTCCGCCACGTTATAGTTAGGAATTAGCATTTAAAAAGCCTTTGAAATTCACTGAACAAATCATAGGTTTCAACGGCGTTATAGTTAGGATTTAGCATTTAAAAAACATTAGCAAATCACTGAAAAAAACATAGGTTTCACACATGTTATAGTTAGATGGACATTTAACTCATACAAAACCGTTGAAATTCCTCCATTATAGTTAGTTCAGCTGTCTATAACTCACGCTCCCGCAATGCACTGCTGATGACGTCACATATTACATCACTCATGACATGGTCAGTGACATCAATCATGACATAACTGATGACATCTCAAATGGCATCACTGATGACATCACTGTTAACATCATCCTTGTGAAAGAGTGGCAGACCTCCTCCCAGCGTAATATAACCTTTGATAGACACATTCAAACATAGAAACTAAAATTTTCAAAACAATGGAGATACCAATACCAGTTACAACAACCTATTCAGTAATTGCAACATCTACATACAAATCCACTCATTCACCAACAGTTCTATATACTCACTCATACATGTACTCACACATCATATGTACTCATACACCTATACATCCTGTTACACACCGATACTCCCCATAGAGTTACTCACACACATACTCACACATGCAAATAAACTATCAAACATCCATTTACTTGCATATACAGCTATATACACACCACTACACTTACTTCTACAGAAACGTACACACACTTACTCTCTTAAACAATCACTTATAGAAACACATACCTATTTTTACAGGAACTCTTCCAATTTCTCACTCTCACATATACTCACTTATATACATCAATACTCACATAGAATAGTTTAAAACAAACATACTCATAAAGACACTATTGCAACAGTCATTCACTCACGAACACACCCATACATACACCCATCCACTCATCCAGTCCTGTACACATGCTGTCTTCAAAACACATACAAACAGTGAGTCACTCATTCATGCATCTATGCGCTAAGTAATATCCCCCACCGAACCATGATACTAAAAAAAAACAACTAATAACCCATATACACACTCATGTACCTACTCACCAAACCATGCAGCCACTTATACAAAAAGTGAGACACTGATACAGATATTTAAATATTTAAGCATTATTCGCTAATACATGTTTTCACTAAGATACACTTAATAAGTCAGTTATACAATCAATTTTACAAAAAAAACATCCATTTAGACACTTATTTACCCATTCATTCTTCCATCGAACTTTAGATATACATATAAAACAAATATTTATTTTTCAAAAAGACACACATTCACTGGATAATATTTGAGATGTCATCAGTGATGTCACGAGTGATGTCACTGACCATGTCATGAGTGTTGTAATATGTGACATCATCAGCAGTGCATTGCGGGCGTCCGAGTCATAGTTAGCTGAGTTAACTATAACAGGGGAATTTCAATGGTTTTGTAAGAGTGAAATGTCCAGCTAACTATAACATGTGTGGTTTTTTCAGTGAATTTCTAAGGTTTTTTAAATGCTAATTCCTAACTACAATGTGGCTGAAACCTATGTTTTTTTCAGTGAACATATATATATATTTTTATATATATATATATATATTAATCAATCAATCATAGCACTTGTATAGCGCGCTACTCACCCGGAAGGGTCTCAAGGCGCTTGGGGGAAGGGGGCCGCTACTGCTCGAACAGCCAAATCTTGAGTTGTCTCCTGAAGGCAAGGTGGTCCTGGGTCAGCCGAAGGTGGATGGGGAGGGAGTTCCATGTCTTGGCCGCCAGGTAGGAGAAGGATCTGCCTCCGGCAGTGGCTCTTCAGATGCGTGGTACGGCGGCGAGGGCTAGGCTAGCGGATCGTAGCTGGCAGGTGAGCGTGTGGAAGGTCAGGCGGTCGTTGAGGTACTTGGGGCCCAGGTTGTGGAGAGACTTGTGTGCGTGGGTGAGGAGCCTGAACGTGATCCTCTTGTTGACGGGGAGCCAGTGCAGGTTCCTCAGGTGGCCGGAAATGTGGCTGCGTCGAGGGATGTCCAGGATGAGTCGGGCGGGGGCGTTCTGGATGCGTTGTAGTCTTTTCTGTAGCTTGGCTGTGGTTCCGGCGTAGAGGGTGTTTCCATAGTCCAGCCGGCTGGTGACGAGGGCCTGGGTGACCGTTTTCCTGGTTTCGATCGGGATCCATCGGAAGATCTTGCGGAGCATGCGGAGGGTGTGAAAGCATGAAGAGGAGACGGCGTTGACTTGTCTGGTCATTGAGAGGAAGGAGTCCAGGATGAAGCCCAGGTTGCGTGCGTGGTCTGTTGGCTTGGGGGTGGTGCCCAGGGCTGGGGGCCACCAGGAGTCGTCCCAGGCGGTGGGTGATGGCCCAAGGATGAGGACTTCCGTCTTGTCTGAGTTCAGTTTCAAGCGGCTGTTCTTCATCCACTTGGCGACGTCTTTCATCCCTTCGTAGAGGCTGGTTCTGGCGGTGTCGGGGTCTCTGGTGAGGGAGAGGATCAGCTGGGTGTCGTCGGCGTAGGAGATGATGTTGAGGTTGTGTTGGCGTGCGATGGCTGCGAGAGGTCTCATGTAGACGTTGAATAGGGTGGGGCTGAGTGATCATCCTTGCGGGACGCGGCAGATGACTTTGGTGGCCTCGGAACGAAACGGGGGGAGGCGGACTCTCTGTGTTCTTCCAGCGAGGAACGAGATGATCCACTTCAATACCTTCTCTTGGATGCCGGTGTTGCTGAGGCGTTGGACTAGGGTGCGGTGGCAGACAGTGTCAAACGCGGCGGAGAGGTCCAGGAGGATGAGTGCCGCTGTTTCCCCGTTGTGGAGAAGGGCTCGGATGTCGTCGGTGGCTGCGATGAGGGCGGTTTCGGTGCTGTGGTTGGCTCTGAAACCGGACTGCGAGGGGTCGAGGGATCCATTTGTCTTGAGGAAGGCGGCAAGCTGTCTGTTGGCGATCTTCTCGATGACTTTGGCAGAAAAAGGGAGGAGCGAGATGGGGCGGAAGTTCTTGAGGTCGGTGGGGTCCGCTGTTGGTTTCTTCAGTAGGGCGCTGAGCTCAGCATGCTTCCAGCTCTCCGGGAAGGTGGCGGTGTCGAAGGAGGGGTTGATGACGTCTCGGAGTTGGGGTGCGATGGTGGAGTCGGCATTGTTGAAGACGTGGTGGGGGCAGGGGGCAGTCGGAGATCCGGAGTGGATGGTGATCATCGTGCAGGCTGTGTCTTCGGTGGTCACTGCGGTCCAGGTGCGGAGGGTGGCGGTGGGGTGCATTGGTTTGACGGTTGGGTGCGAGGATGGTGTGCCGAAGCTGTTGTGGATGTCGGCAATCTTGCGGTGGAAGAACGAGGCGAGGGAGTTGCAGAGATCTTGTGAAGGGGTGATGTCGTTGTTGCCGGTGCTCGAGTTGGAGAACTCCTTGACGATGCTGAAGAGTTCCTTGCTGTCGTAGGCGTTGTTGTCCAGTCGATACTTCAGTGATTTCTTCTTGGTGGTGCGGATGAGCTGGTGGTGCTTGCGGGTTGCGTGTTTGAGGGCGGTCATGTTGTCAGTGGTCCGGTCAAGGAGCCAGGCTTTCTCGAGGGTGCGGCAGGTATTCTTGGAGTCCTTGAGTTAGTCGGTGAACCAGGGGGCCTTCTTGCTTCTGGGTTTGCTGTGAGGGTTCTTCAGTGTTGCGAGGTCGTCGGCGCAGGTGGTCAGCCACTGCGTGAAGTTGCGGGCTGCTTCTTTGGGGTCCGGTGTGCTGGCAGGTGGGTTCTGGCTGAGGGAGGCGGTGAGCTGGTCGGCGGTGATCTTGCTCCAGCTTCTCTGAGGAACCTATTGCGGGTGGTGGTGGGTCCTGGTTTTCTTGAAGCTGAAGTGGACGCAGCTGTGGTCGGTCCAGTGAAGTCCGGTGGAGTGGCTGAAGGCGATGTGCTTGCTGGATGAGAAGACAGGGTCATTATATATAAACGAAAATATGTCTGTCTGTCTGTTTGTCATTTATGCATTACTACACCATTCATCCAATCGCCATGAAACTTTGGGAAGTTGTTGAGTGCACTCCTGCAAAGGTTTCGGTCAAATTTTATTTTTTTTAATCGGCCCCCCAGGGCCCTCATAATCTTTCGAATACTGAAATAGACAGCAAATTTGCGAGCATCGTCAACAGTTATGACCCCCAAACGGAAATCGATTGGTCAATCTACATCAGAAGCACGAAAGAAAAAGGCATTACGAGCTTCAGAAACAGATGAGCAACGGGAAGCAAGATCAGAAGCTGTTCGAATACAAATTGCTCAAGTCTGTAATTCTCAAACAAACGAGCAACGAGAATCAAGATTGGAAGCCGATCGAGTACCTACTGCTCAAGCCCGTTCTTCTCAAACGAACAAGCAACGAGAATCAAGATTGGAAACAGATCGATTGCGCACTACTCAAGCATGCTCAAATGAAACAGGAGAGCAATGAGAATCAAGATTGGAAATCAATCAATTACGCACAGCTCAAGCCCGCTCGAATGAAACAGGAGAGCAACCAGAATGAAGCCAATCGAAGATGCACTGCTCAAGCCACACTTAGAAATGTTTTCAAAAA
Organism: Lissotriton vulgaris; assembly: GCF_964263255.1. NCBI lineage: Eukaryota > Metazoa > Chordata > Amphibia > Caudata > Salamandridae > Lissotriton > Lissotriton vulgaris. The sequence goes on along the minus strand of NW_028255474.1, from coordinate 43,790 downwards.
TAAAATGAATAAGTTTCAATAACAATGACACAATGTAAATTGAATGTTATCATAACGAGTTTCCTTGAATTTCCTTTCTTCTGAGATCGCAGCAACGCGCGACGGGTTAGCTAGCATATATATAAAACATTGTTAAACCTTTTAGAAACAGTCACTGGATGATGTCATGAGTGATGTCACTGACCATGTTATGAGTGATGTAATATGTGACGTAATCAGCAGTGCATTGCGGGGAGCAATTTATAGTTAGGCCTGCTAACTATAACAGCTACATTTCTCTGGTTTTGTGCGAGTGAAATGTTAGCCTAACTATAAGGTCCCTGTAAACTTTGTTTTTTTTCTATGAATATATCTATATATATGTACACTTTAAAAACTGTTGAACACTGTACATAATTATTCATTTTTTTATTAATTAATTTTGCGGGTGAGCAGCTCTGCTGTACAAGCCCCTGATGGATTGATTGATTGAAATACAAAATGCCATTAATTGATTATTTCATTAAATTAACACATGCATGGACTGAGTAGCAGATTTCTGGTCAAGATAAGTAAACGTCTCAGTGAGGCTTTTGTTACTGTCAAATCATTTACAGTGGCTGGAGTGGCGCTTTGACTCCACATATGCCAAACATCGACACCCAAAGCAGCTTGCCTGACCACGGCAAATTCTCTGGGAGATCACTGTCAATCTTCTTGTTAAGAATACCCTACCTCATTGTCAGTTGTAGCCTCCTCCCAACCCGGGTACTCATAAATGACTGTGCCACACATGGAGCTTAGTATCACACGTCTTGATTCCTTTGTGTGTAGCTGCGAACTCAACATTCTAAACATGAACTCTATTCACCACACCTGAACACTTACATCATCATTCTACGGAGCCTATGGGGAACCAAAAGAGTCCCGTAATCGCGAACTCACAAGATACTACAGGATTGATCTTTACAGCTCTTTCAAAGTGCCCACCCACTCCAACACTCATATGCACGATGTTGAGGAACCCGCTTTCCAACAACCTTAGGTCTTGAGATTCAACATGTGGGAAGGTAGAGAAGATAGATTACATAGCAGGGCCTTTTCTTTTTTCCACTTCCATTAAAGTAATCTCTCCCTTCACCAGATAACTTGCTGCCACTTGATCGATGCCATTATGGGGGCTAAATATACTGCGAGAAACACTGTACTTGAATAAACTAAAAATGCAAGTTATATCCAAGGATTCCAGGGAAATTGAAAACATAATTTGCACTGATGCAGTATCAGTTTCAACAAATGCTCTGAGGATTGCCCTTCATTTATACGTAAAACAAAAACATTTCTGAAAAAGAATGTAAAAGTATAGGTGTAAATGTATGTCTCTGCACAAGTGTATTTTTCATTTATTTTCAATTCAAATATATATTCCCCGAATTTTGGCTTAGCCAGGTGCAGATTTTTAGGTGTGCATCTGGTAAGGCTCCTATATCCTCTCTGCGCAGTTCTCCATAGCAGAGAACTCCCTACAGGAATGGATGCTCCTGTGCAAATGCACTTCTCTTTATCCACTTGCAAAATATTTTTTCTGTGAAGAAAGCCTTTGCCCTGCATCACCACCAAATCTGAAGGTTATCGATCACCCCTATCATTCTGGAAGGGAGTAACTGCATATCTTGGCTGGAGTAAATTTTCTGCAGCTATTTTCAGAGTGGGAAGGGAATGAAGAGTTTAGAAACGCCCACAAATGTACATATTATTGGCAAACCCAAGCTTTCAAGGCCAATTATTCAATGGCCATTTCCCGCAACTTGAGCGGGGCTCACATGTGCAAATCTTTCCGCCCTTTTGGGGGTGATGTCCAAATTCATAAAAGCATTTCTACCTGCCTGGAATCCATTTGTGAACTTTTAGCAGGCATAGAAAAAGGTCACACTATCAAACGTAGGACCGATTACGACTTTGGCGGTGCTGCGCCAGCTCTCCATGGATACATTACCACCAAAGCCCCGCAAGGACCACCAACCTGATTACAAGGTCAACTCATGTAGGCAGACAGTCCTTTTTCCTTTCCCACGGCGGCGCCCTGAAAAAGGGCATGGCAATGGGAGTGGCAAAAATGTTCCAGCACGGCATTGACTGTGAAGTCCTTGCTGTGCTGAATCGGGGGGTGGGGGGGTGTAAGCAGACAGGGGACACATTTTGTGCCCCCCTGAAAGCATCACCTTGGCAGGGGAGGATATGGGGTCTCTGTAGGGCCTTCTTTGTTCCCCCACTACCAGCCTTTTCATGGTGGGCTCACCGCCATGAAAAGGCTGGCGGTGGGAGGAACTTGTATCATGCTCCGCGTGACTGTACTGCATATTGCATTGCCTCTGTCTCTCCAGCACCAGGGAATGGCAGTTCCCTGGCGCTGCCGGTGGTCCATCGCCAGAACGACTCAGAGAGTCGTAATCCGGTGGATGGAACACTGCCACCACGAGTCTGGCAGACCAAGGCCCTTAGAGAAAAGAGGGGAGTGAGGAGCTCAATAGAAACGACTGTAGGACTGTGGTATCCTGGTTTGGATACCATGTTCCTTTCTCTTTAACCTGTCTTGCTACTCAGCCTATCTGGGTGAATGGTGGAATGTTGAGTGTGTGAGGTAATATGGAATGTGTGGTGTGCCTGGTGGATGGATGACAGTTGGAAGAGAGGGCTGAGTAGCAAGAGAGCTCCTCCTGGTGGGGCTTAGGAGAGACTTGAGTAAACTTATATGATCCCCAGATGATACTTGAATGATTACATGACTTAACCTGAAAACCATCAATAAACCATCATCTATCAATACTACTCGGCTTCAGATCATCTTATTACAAGGACCTCAAGAAATATATGCAGCACGGAACTCCCATTCTGCTATCTTCAAAGACAAAATAAAGAAATGTTGTTTCAAGGTCAGAAGGAACATTTTTCTTCAAAAAATAAAAAATCTTTAGACATCAGTTCTTTTTTATTAGCTGATGATCCTTATTCGTCAAAAGAAAATGGGCAAAACATGTTTGGTGTTATGTTTTTGAGGTTACAATCACAGGAATTGTTTAGGCTGGGTGTCCCCGGCTTCTAATTATGTCTTAGTAAGGGTTCCCAGATTCTAGTCATGATTCAGTGAGGGTTCACTGCCCTAGAGAAAAGCGCACAGACCCTTTAGTGCTTTGGGCAGTGTTTGCAATTGGTGTAAAAAGGAGCAGGCTGTTTCATAACAATCTATGTAATCACATAGAAGAAGTCAGGAAATAAGCAAGTTATAAATAGAAGTTACACAGCAGTTTGACTATGTCCCTGGACATGAATATAAGCAGGGCATCCAAAATTGCTTACTGCAGGAGCAGCCCTCTTCATACAAACTAAACTCTTATCAGTGGTAAAAGAAATGTGGGGGCACATCATCAAGGGATGACGATAATATTATCGCCGCTCTAGAGCCCGTTTTCAGGCGAAAATCTGCGATAATATTATCGCATTATCATCAAGGACATGCTAGCGTGTGATCCCTTGACTCATCGCCCGTTTTTCACACGCCTTGCCTCGCATTGAAAATGAAATGCAAAGGAGGCGTGGCTGTGAAAACAACATGGGATAATATTCGCGATATTATCAAGGAGGGTTAGCGATATATAAAATCGCGTTAAGTATGCCTTAACGCAGGAATTTAACGTCTGTTAAATTCCTGACTAAGGCATACCTAACATGGGGGGTGGCTTGTGTGGATGAGACCAGAGGCCCTATCATCTAGGATATTGCCGCTTTCCACCATGGAAAATGGCGATATCCCCACTATCTCTGGAATTTTTATCGCCTCAGCGATGCATGTTGTTGATAACACGCTAATGGGCGATAAATTCCAGAGATAGCCGACGATAAATATGTAAGCAATAAGCGCGCTTTGCGAAATTTGTCGCCGGCTCTTGATAATATTCCCCCGTGGTTGTGAAATAACGCCACCTTCCACACTACTATTCAAATATGCGCCTGCATGGTCACATCCCTGAGACACCAGGCCATATCAATTAAAAGTCTTGTATCCATCATTGCATCTGTTCTTTTGTCTCATGAGATCACTGTAGCTGTGTTTAATTTTGTAGCAACTGCCAGCACTGTGTTATCTCTTCTACTAATACATCACTACATACATTAATAAATACAAATATTACACTGGAACCTTTGCAACTATAAAAGCATTATAGCTATGTGAATTTGCTACTTTTACTTTTTTACTTTCTATTCATTGCACAGGTCCCTCTGTCAAAAAATAACAAAAATAAGAACAAATGCAGATGGGGCTTTCTATACCCCTCATGAGCTGCATTTAAGGGCAGGTATGCGGAGTTGCACCTCCTTTACTTAGGTGTGATGATGCTGTAATCATCTTATAACAATGCTCTTAGAGTAGATCGACTTTGATACTGAGGTTTCTTATTTAGTCCTCTGTAATGATCTCTATTTTAGCTTTCATGAACATAAGCAGCTCTCAGTGCAACGTTTTGCCCGTGGTTATTTCACAATATTCTGACACACTGCTTGCATCAACTTTAATGAATACACTTCTCTCTTATTCCAAACCTTGTTAAAATGGCACGGCCCAACACTTGCAATTCAGCATGTTGACATTTTGAGGCATAAATAATATTAACTTGCATGTTCTAAAATGGCAGCTAGGATACAAGGTTGCACCAGACATCCTGTTTCTGCTTAGGACATATTTAACTTGAGTGCCAAGCAAAAAAACTGGGAAACATCTGCATATAGCAGATACGCTTTCATAATTAAACATCTTTAAAATGATTCTCCTGCAACCTTTTTGCATGGTTCAAGGATTTGGGGCTAGAACTCGCAATCAGAAATGCAGTCTTGAGAAATATGACATATTATACTTATAGTTAGCCAGTGAGTGAATAAATAATAGTTACACTGCATTTGGAAAGTTCATTACTGAATGCAGATAACTTCTGGAAATCATCTGCTGTTCTTAATTTCAATATAATTCCACCACCAGAAATTAATTAAAGGAAAGAGCTTTCTGAGCTCCTTCCTGGCACTAGATCAAAGTGAAAAGTGACGTTTCACACACTTCTGTTTGTCATAAATGAGGCTTGTTGGGCACACTGCTCCATGGCCCACAAGAATTTGCTGAGAACTGCACTACCTGAAGTTTTAGAACATCTAATCTGAACTCAATGTACTATTCCAAGAGAGGTGGTGCTCTGTACAAGATATCCCTACCACCTTGGTTTTGGCATGATGACACCTTTGAGGTTTCCAGATCAGAAGCCAAGCCGGATGTTAGAATAGAAATTTTTGGTGGCTTGGGTTGGATTCTATAAAAAGTGATGTACTAGATCGCTATATTAGTGTTTTGCTTTGCCCTTATTCAGTGCCCTCACTTCTGTTGCTCTTATTGCACCACTCTCCTCACTCCTAAGAGGAAAATGTTGATTCATGACTCTAATGCTGCAATTATGGTGCAGAAACAGATAGACAACCGAATGCAGATAGATGAGGGCATTTTTGAGACGTCTTCCCGCCTTACAGTCTCCCTTCCCGATACTGAGAATATGGAATATTCATAAGGAGTTATACTCATGATATTTTTGTTTTCCTGATTTTTATATTGTTTTTGTTGCCCTTAGAAACTGTTTTAGCTCATGCTAAAAGCAGGTTCTGTTAGAATAGAAATGTTCCAGCTTACTCATTATCCTATTTAAGTTAACATTCGCTGCACGATTTTCTATTCAGGTGCCATTTTCAATCATGATCAAAACTAATCCTTAGCTATTTCTGAGAAAAGGCCTCTGCTGGGTTTCGTTTCTCCAAGGTTGGGTTTTGGTTCAATAATAAATAGACTGTTCTTATTGGCGCATACCTTTCTCACTAGATAAAAGCCTTCTCCCGCTTGCCTGGTGATGTTCCACACTTGAACAACCTTGGACTTTGCAACTTTATGTAAGATATGAGCACTGAGATTTTCCTTTCTACCATTGCTTAGCAGCACTTGCCTGGAAAATTCAACTATGGGCATGTTCTAGCCCAGTTACGAAATGTACATAATGTATCTTTATGCCTGTCGATTTCAGTCCCTCTGCAGCACTCCTAGTTACTGGGAAAACTGGGCTCCGGACTCTGAGTGTATAATGAATAAACTGTTATAGGTTTGTATGCTCTACTGTTTGACAGACTCTTCATTTGGTATGGAAGGCCGAGAGGTGGACATCAGTGACCCTGGTGACCCGAAATGGGCAACTTCCTTCATGGATAAGCTTTTTAATACATGACATAGCTGTAAAAAGAGCTGTGGAACACATTAAAGACATCTAGCAATATCTTGTGAATAATCTTCATTAAGATCATAGAACATCCAATTTATTAGTCATGCTGGATCCTTAAGCATTGAGTACACTTACAAACAAATGAGAAGAAAGAAAATACCTTCTTCAACCCCATTGAAACTGTGACTAAGTGAACAGGGTTACCTGGCTCAAATCCAAAAGAATTATCAAAACTCCATAAGGTAGCAGAGCTGTAGGGTGTTATCTTTATTGCCAGTTTGAAAACATTATGTTTGTGGAACTTCATTTGAAAGCTGTAATGAACCCTTGTTTTTTGTGATATAGTGGTTTCTGGGGTGCCATCATCTAGAGTTGAATGTGGTAACACATCATGGAGTCCTGGTGTAGGTGGTGTTTTGCGAGTGAGTTGACTAGGCACATATTGTCTTTTCATTCTCATTAAACAACCTCTGTGTGGACGGTATCATCTCAAGTTGGGCGGCACTATTACATCTGTGCAGCAACAGTATTGCCATTTATCCTCCTGCAGAATTATCAGGAGTAATGTGCATTGGAGGGCATGAATTATCAAGTGTAAGCATACCTTTCACATAGAGACAATTCCCCAACATGGAATACTGATTGTAACTGCAAGCAGCGTTGGCCATGAATTTTTGATACAGAAATGGAACAGAAACAAAGCTTAAGCATTACTAAGTGTGAACAATTTCAACAATTTTTTTCTGATTCAGGCTACTCTATAGTCCTCAGAAATAAATGGGGGGCGGGACTGATGGTATGGCGGGGACTGGCGGGTATGTGTGCTGATGAAACTGATATTCCAGTTCTGCCCTCATTGAAGATTGGTGACATAGAAAAGGGTCTTCAGACCTTTATTAGGTAGTAACAAACAAAGGACTAAACGTGTACATTTTATTGAATGATACAAGTCTACTGTGTAGATCAATCAAAATCATCCAGAACTTGCACTTTACCCCTGGCACTGGGATTCTGTCAGTTAACTCATTTTGTTTCCCCCAACTAATGGGTGCAAAGTTGCCCTCATAGAGGTAGATTACCGGGGACAGGATGTTCAATGTCATTTTCATGCCATAAACGGTCTGCCAGAGTGTAGGACACTGGACCAAAACAATCAAATATCTTAGATCGACAAAGGCAACATAAAGGTTGTCCTTGCCGATGATGGCAGTGGGCCTGTAGCTTAAGAGAAAGCAGAAGGCCTCATTGAAGGTGGACACTTTCCACTGACAGCCTGCTTGGAAGGAACTGAAAATATCCACCTTGAGCATGCAAACCTGTATTTTGCCCAGCACACAGCGAAAACAGACTTTCTGAATGCAGTCAATTAGGCTTATTGGTCTATAGTTATTCGGATGAGACTTACTGCCTTTCTTATGAATGGGTCTTAAGGTGGCGCCTTTCCATGACTCAGGGATGGGTCACCCAGCAGCTATAGCACTGGCAATAGTAAGAATATAGCGGTCCAGACCTTCGTGTCAGATAGAAAGTAATTGGCTGAGATGCTATCCGGCCATACAGCCCTTTCCCTGATGAAAGATAAAAGAGATTGGACCACATCTGGGATGTCAAACAAGGAAATAAAGGGTAATGACCAAGATAGGATCAGAGTAGAATCATTAGGAGTGCTTGGGGAAGCATCAGAGTATAGATTACTAAAGTGGTCAGTCCAAACTAAAGGGGCAACATTGATTTCAGATTCCGAAGCAACTGTGGTTCCATTGCGGGAACATAAGTGCAAGAATTGTGGGAAGTGTGAGAAGTTGGCCTGGTATATGATGCTCACTAGTTCTAGTGATCACCTTGTACCATGCCAAGCAACCCTTATGATGATTGGTTGTAAGTCAACCTTATAGACCAGCTATCCTGGTAGCGTGGACAAAGCAGTCTTAGGCTAAACTCTGTAAAGGCATGTGAAGCAAGCTGTTTTACCATACACAATCCCCTTGAATACCAAATGAAAGGACACCACACAGATATATATTGAAAATATATATATATTTATTTACTACAAGATCCCCTATACTCTTTATGAGCACAGACCTATATCTCTCCTCCCAGGTATTAGTAAACTGGCGGAAAAATACATAGACTCCCAGATTTCACATTATCTGGAGTCCAATGAGCTGCTAAAAACCTCTCAAACGGGCTTCCGTCCGGGCCAAGGGACAGAAACAGCAATGGTGGCGGTAGTCGAAGAAACCAGGAAAGTCATCGATGCAGGAGGATCAGTGGCAGTGATCCTCCTAGACCTCAGCACAGCATTCGACACCGTCAACCATAGCATCCTTGCCCAGCGCCTGGAAAACCTCGCCATCTCTGGGACGGCCCTCAAATGGCTAAAATCCTTCCTCCACAACCGCTCCTTTCAGGTGGCAGAGGGAGACTGTATCTCTAGGGAAACCCCGATACGTTGCGGAGTGCCCCAGGGCTCCTCTTTGAGCCCTACACTCTTCAACGTATATATGGCACCCCTTCAACAAATCGTCGTCCCCTATGGCATTAAACTCCTGACCTACGCGGACGACACACAGCTGGTCGTCTCCCTGAGCCAGTTAGAACCCCCCACCATCGATCTGTATTCCTGCCTGGAGAATATAGTCAGCTGGATGAGCGACTCCCATTTAAAGCTCAATGGGGAAAAAACCGAGCTAATGGTACTGGGCAACCAGTCCCTCTTCCGCCCGGAGTCTCTTTGGCCTCCCAGTATGGGCCCACCACCAATCCCCAAAACTGATATCAAAAGCCTGGGGATTTGGTTGGATGATAAACTCACTCTCAACACTCAGGCCAAAAAAACTGCAGGAACATGCTTTGGCCTGCTCCGCTCCATCCGCAAGATCCTCCCACTCTTACCATTCCAGTCAAGAAAACTGGTCATTCAGGGCCTCATACTGTCCAGACTGGACTATGGCAATGCCTTATATCTTGGATCCCCAAAGAAAGTCATCTCTAGGCTTCAGGTGGTGCAAAATGCGGCCGCCAGAATCCTCACTGGCACCAAAAAACGCTGCTCTGCCAAACCTGCACTCAAAGAACTCCATTGGCTCCCTGTGGAACAAAGGGTGCACTTCAAGGCCATGTGCCTAACCCACAAAATCTTGCATGGAAAAGCCCCCCCGGTCCTGAAAGACCTCGTGACACCCTACACGACAACCAGATTCCTACGCTCTACCAATGCCCACCTGACCAAAATACCCAAGATCAAAAAATCACGTTTTGGAGGTCGACAATTCTCATTTCAGGCGTCCAAGATGTGGAATACTCTCCCACCGGACCTCCGGGCCCAACCTAATCTCCTAGCATTCCGCAAATCCCTGAAGACATGGCTGTTCCCTTGATCTATTCCTTCTCCACCGGCCCCCTCCTCTGGAGATCATAGTGGATTCTGTTAGCGCTGGGACGCTCTCGGGCAGCCATGCGCTCTACAAATCTCCAAATTAAATAAATAAAATAAAACAGAAGCAAATGTGTTAAAACAAAACACAGTTTAAATATACAAAAGTTGCACAATATGGATGAGCCCTAGGGGCCACCTAAACCATATACTAAAATAGTGGTATAAGAACCACCTAGCTGAAAGGAAGTAGGCCTGGGACTAACAGTGAAGAATTCGGGAAAGGCCTGCGGGACTCGGGTGCAGTGCGGAAAGTGCACACATATACCAATGTTAAGTCAATGGTGCGTAAAAGTTACAAAGTTAGTTATTAAGGAACCATCCGAGTGACCTAGAAGAATGAAACTTTAGACACAGACGCTAGAGGTGTGTACCAGTGTGGGAACACTGGCATTGCTGAGTTACCTCACCCACAGGAAGCGGGTGCACAGGTGCGAAGTAGTGTCGGGTTTTTCTCACGCAGGTCGATGGTGCTTGGAGCTGAAGATGCTGCAGGCGGCTCGATGTGAAGAGTTCGGTGGATCCAAGGGTGGATCTGAAGTGGTGAAGACCTGAAAGCAGAGGGGACAATGTTCAAAGTCACTTGCCAGTGACTACCGTGGAACCAGGATGGAACCGGGCGATGTTGGGTGCAAACAGGCGATGAGGTGTAGCTTCTCTTGGCAGCTACGTGGACACAAAGAGATCGAGGACATCCAGGAGTCGATCACAAGCTGTCCCACAAAAGCTCTAGCTGATGGCGGTGTCGGCAACTTGATCGGAGCAAACAGGCCTTGGCTAATGCAAGCCACGCAGGAAGTAAAAGAGGCTTATCACTCGAACCAGCAAGATCAGAGCGGGTGTTCCTTTTTACAGGAGCGAGGGCAAGTCTGGAGCAACCAAACCCGCAGTGTAAATTGTAGGTTTCGTTGCCAAGATGGCCGCTGACCACGTGGCAAGTGGCCGGGATGGCGCATCGAGTGGCACGATGCAAAAGGGCCCCACGCAGATCGTGGAGATGCTGGGGGGCTGATCTTCAGTGCATGGGCTGCTTGGTTGTGGGGCTTCTCAATCCCCAAAGCACAGCAATAAGGTTGCCTCGGGTGCTGCGCAGTCAGCTTCTCGGGGGTCTTTCAAGATGTCTGGTCTCACGTCTCTCCGTGCCTCCACGGGTCCCTTCTTAGTAGGGACTGTGGATCGGGCGGTGAGAAGTCTGGGAGTCTGGGTCTTGTCAGGCTCTGGGCTCGGGCTCTGGCAGGAGGCGGCGGCAAAGCAGCCATCGAGTTGCTGGATGGTGCCTGTTTTCACAGGGTGGCCACTCCTAGGCCACAAGGGAGGTGCTCTTCAGTCTTCTGTGCAGCAGAATGTCGAAGTCCAGTCGTCTTCTTAGTTTCAAGTTGATTCAGGATGATCTGAGGTGCTATGGCACTGCTCCCACTCTTATTTCCAATCTGAGGGGTGGATCACCTGCTAGGTCCCTCCTCTGGGTGGGACCAGGAAGGGGGGCGGTTACACCCCCTTTAATTTGTCCAGCTCCTCGCCAGGCCTGGGTCTGGAAAGTCCCAGAACCGGTTTGGACTGGCTTATGCACGAGGACACCTTGTGTGCCCCAGGCATGTCAGGTTCTATTCAGCCCTGTCCTACCCAATACACAAAATCCTGTCTCGGGTGGTGCTCGCACCTCCCAAGGCAGGAAACCCTTTGTCCAAGCCTCCCTCGCTGGATGGACTCCCAGCAGCAGGAGGTCAGACTTGTGTCTGTGGTGGCAGCATCCATTTTGTGATGCTGAGGCTCTGGTTAACTTTAACCGGGGTTAAGGCTATGTACATGTCGTGTCCCTCTAGAAGGGTGGAATGCTATCTCCGTCGACAGAACTGTCGAGGTGATAGTATTCCAAATCGTATGACACCTTACTCGACATGTTTTGATAAAGCCAAACCAAAGTTAGCATATAACAGCGAGGATTATAATGCACTTAAGAGTATATGGTATGGCAATATCCCAGGACTGCTAAGGGAGTTGTTCCCAACAGCTGCAGACAGGCTCAGCTCATGCTAGAGCACCATCTCACATGAAACCACGCACTCTGCCCCCAGGATTGCAGGGGCCTTCCATAGGAATGGCTTATAGGTTAACATGTGTCCAGTTAAGGTTAGATATAGGGATACTATATCTAAGTAAGAGGTGATTACACCAACTTACCCCAGCTGAGTGATCAGCCAGTTGTGTCAAATATGGAGGCTAGGCCAGGGGTGGCACAATACATGCTGCAGCCCCTGGTAGGCCTTGGATACACCTATGCCCTGGGTACCTATGGTACAGTGTTACAGGGGCCTATAAGGTGAACCAGTTCCAATTTGTAATGCACCTAGAGTGCATTGGCAGTAATTTAGAGAGAGAACAGCAGGCTGTGGGTCTGATTAGCAGGCCCACAGCCACATTAAGTCATAAACCAGTGAAGCAAAAAGCAAACATTTGGGGTGACCATAGGATAGCAGACCCTACTCTCCTACACAACCCCCCCCCCCCAAACGCAGGGAAATTAGACTAACCTTGACCAGTTGTGTCTTCATGTTCTAAGTGGAAGTACCTGGAGAGACCATCTGCGTTGCCATGGTCAGTCCCTGGGCGGTGCTCCACTGTAAAGTCCATCCCCCGTAGGGAAATCGACCACCTGAGTAGTTTGGGGTTTTCACCCTTCATCTGATTAAGCCATAAGAGGGGCTTATGGTCGGTCTGAATCTTGAAGTGAGTGCCAAACAAGTATGGTCTCAACTTCTTCAGGGCCCACACCACAGCAAAGTCGTCCCTCTCTATGGCTGACCAACGTTTCTCTCTGGGGGTCAGCCTTCTGCTAATAAAAGCAATGGGCTGGTCTTGACCATCTACATTAAGTTGTGAAAGCACAGCTCCCACTCCCAACTCAGAAGCATCTGTTTGGACAATGAACTCTCTTGAGTAGTCAGGACTCTTCAGGATAGGTGCAGAGCACATGGCCTTCTTCAGGTCATCAAATGCCTTTTGACAGTTTACTGTCCACTGAACCTTTTTGGGCATCTTCTTTGATGTCAGATCATTAAGAGGAGTCACAATGGACCCATAGTTCTTAACAAACTTCCTGTAGTACCCAGTCAGGCCCAAGAAAGCTCTGACCTGAGTCTGGGTAGTTGGAGGGGACCAGTCCTTGATGGTCTGGATCTTACTCTCCAGTGGCTGAACTTGGCCTCCACCTACAAGGTGGCCCAAGTACACAACCTTACTCTGCCCTATCTGGCACTAGGTGGCCTTGATAGTGAGGCCTGCCTTTTGCAGAGCCTCGAGCACTTCCTTCAGGTGGACCAGGTGATCCTCCCAGGTGGAGCTGAAGACAGCAATATCATCCAGACATGCTGCGCAAAAGTCATCCAACCCAGTAAGGACTTGATTCACCAACCTTTGGAAGGTGACAGGTGCATTTTTCAAACCAAAGGGCATCACCACAAATTGATAATGCCCACCTGGGTAGAAAATGCAGTTTTGGCTTTAGACTCCTCAGCTAACCTGATTTGCCAGTAGCCAGCTGTCAAGTCAAATGTGCTCAAATATTTGGCAGAAGCCAACTTGTCAATGAGCTCATCTGCTCTTGGAATAGAGTGTGCATCTGTCCTGGTGACAGCATTGAGTCCTCTGTAATCAACACAGAACCTCATCTCTTTCTTGCCATCTTTGGTGTGAGGTTTGGGGACCAGAACCACTGGGCTAGCCCAGGGGCTCTCTGAAGGCTCAATAACACCTAATTCTAGCATCTTTTGCACCTCAGTCTTTATACAGTCCCTGACATGATCAGGTTGCCTGTAAATCTTGCTTTTTACAGGAAGACTGTCACCAGTGTCCACCACATGGGTACATCAGTTAGTCTGACTGGGTGTCAATGAGAACATATGTCTGTATGACTTCAAAACTTGTCTACAGTCATGTTGCTGATGTTCAGTGAGGCTGCCACCTAAGGCCACACCATCAACTGAGCCATCCTCAGGGTTCTGAGTGAGCAGGTCTGGGAGAGGGTCACTCTCTTCCTCCTGTCCCTCATCTGTAGTCATGAGCAAGCCCATGTCTGCCCTGTCAACATGTGCCTTCAGTCTGTTGACATGGAGCACCCTGTGGGGGCTCCTGGGAGTTCCTAGGTCCACCAAGTAGGTAACCTCTCCCTTTTTCTCAACAATTGTATGGGGTCCAGACCATTTGTCTTGGAGTGCTGCTGGGGCCACTGGCTCCAACACCCATACCTTCTGTCCTGGCTGATACTCAATCAAGACAGCCTTTTGGTCATACCAAGCTTTCTGTAATTCTTGGCTAGCCTCAAGGTGCTTGGATGCCTTCTCCATATACTCAGCCATCCTGGAGCGGAGACCAAGTATATAGTCCACTATGTCCTGTTTAGGCTTTTTGAGAGGTAACTCCCATCCTTCCTTCACCAGACATAGGGGTCCTCTTACTGGGTGCCCAAACAACAATTCAAAGGGGCTGAAGCCAACCCCCTTTTGAGGGACCTCTCTGTAAGCAAACAGAAGGCAGGGTAGAAGGGTGTCCCATCTCCGCCTGAGCTTTTCTAGTAATCCTTTGATCATACCCTTTAGGAACTTGTTAAATCTTTCAACCAGCCCATTACACTGTGGATGATAAGGAGTGGTGAACTTGTAGTTGACACCACATTCCTTCCACATAGCTGTCAAGTATCCTGACATGAAGTTGGCACCTCTGTCAAATACTACCTCCTTAGGAAACCCCACTCTGGAGAAAACTCCAAGTAAGGCCCTGGCCACAGCAGGAGCTGTTGTGGTCCTAAGTAGAATTGCCTCTGGGTACCTGGTGGCATGGTCCACCACCACCAGTATGAATCTGTGCCCAGATGCTGTAGGGGGATCCATTGGACCTACAATATCAATCCCCACTCTTTCAAAGGGAACCCCCACCATAGGTAGTGGTATCAGGGGGGCTTTTGTTGTGCCACCTGCTTTACCACTGGCTTGGCAGGTTACACAGGAGCGACAAAACTCCTTGGTGTCTTCAGACATGTGAGGCCAGTGAAAGTGAGGGACAAGCCTGTCCCAAGTCTTATTCTGGCCTAGGTGTCCTGCTAAAGGAATATCATGGGCCAAGGTAAGAAAGAAGCCCCTAAATTGCAGAGGTATAACCGATCTCCTGGTTGTACCAGGCTTGGGGTCTCTACCCTCTGAATAAAGGAGCCCATCATCCCAATATACTTTATGGGTACCTTGAGCATTCCCAGCAGCCTCAGCAGCACCCTGCTGTCTGAGGGGTTCAAGAGAAGGACAGGTTACCTGGGCCTGCCCCAAGTCTGCCCTAGAAGGTCCCCCTGTCCCAGAAACTCAACCTGATCAGGTTCAAGTTCTTCAGGGACAGTTCCTTCAGGGGTCTCAAGATCATCTTCCTGTGAAGGCTGATCCTCACTTGTAGGCAGTTGGGAAGGCACAGCCTTTACCCTCCTGTTCTTCTTCTTGGAAGGTGCGTGGTCCATTGTTCCAGGATCCAAGACCTGAGGTTCAGATAGGCACCTTTTGGCCTGTGACCTGGTCACAGCAAGGACATATGATGATAGCCCTAACATCTCTGCATGAGTCCTGTACTCAACTTCTGACCATAGAGAGTTCTCCAGGTCATTGCCCAACAAACATTCAACTGGGAGATCAGCACTAACCACAACTCTTTTTAGGCCAGTTACCCCTACCCAGGAAAAGTTAACAATTGCCACACTATGTGTAGTGGTAACATTGCTGGCATTGGTCACCAGGTAATTATCACCTGGCAGGTATTGTCCAGGGTCCACAAAGCTAGGTGTCACCATAGTGACACTGGCACATGTGTCCCTGTATGCTTGAGCCACTTTTTCATTAATCAAAGGCGTCTGCCTGTACTTGCCCAGATTACTGGGACTGACAGTAGGGGTCCAATCTAGTTCCCCATCACAAATCAGAACAGCCTGTGTAGGGGTTCTGACTAGGCCCGAATCTCCCTCAGTTCCCAAAGTGATACCCACTACCCCCTTGGTTTGTGGACCAACACTGCCAACTGTACTAGTGGGTGCTGGTGCCTTAGGGGCTGCAGTGTTGGGGGCTTTACCCTTTTTACACTCACTTGTCCAGTGAGAGGTATTTTTACATGTACTACACCAGGGTTTTCTTTGACCTTCTTTCTTCTTCTTCTTCTTCGAAGTTTGGGACCCACCCTCTGTATTAGTTTGGGGCCCTGTTGAAGACTTCTGGTCTTTAGCTTTCTGCTCCCCACCCTTCTGGTCTGTTTTCTTTTGGTCACCACCCTGGTTCTGGTTCTTTTGCTTAACTCTGGTTCTAACCCATTTATCTGCCCTCTATCCCAATTCTTGGGGAGAGGTCAAATCTGAGTCAACCAAATGTTGATGCAACTGCTGGTTCTGACAATTATTTAAAATGTGTTCTCTCATAAGCAAATTGTACAATCCTTCATAGTCTGTAACCTTACTTCCCAGCAACCATCCCTCCAGAGCCTTAGTGGCACATTCAACAAATTCAGACCAGTCCTGAGTCTGTGTCTTCTGGGTATCTCTGAACATTAACCTGTACTGTTCAGTGGTTAAGCCTAACCCATCAATCAGAGCACTCTTCAGGACCAGGTAGTTTCTTGAATCCCCATCACTAACTGTGAGGAGTTTGTCTCGGCCTCTACCTTCAAGGGAGAGCCACAGGATTGCTGCCCACTGCTCCTGAGGGATCTGCTGTACTTTGCAGGCTCTCTCAAGTGCAGTCATCCATTTGTGGATATCATCCCCAGCTTTGTGGGGGGGCACAATCTTACTCAGGTTTCTGTTATCAAAAGACCTGTCTTTATCCTTAGGGATAATGCTGCCACCAGTGTGTACTAACCCACTCTCTCTAGACTGCATTGCTTTAGCAAGTTTCTCTTGGGCCAGGGCAACCTCTAATTCTTGCTTCTGGATCCTAAGTTCAGCCTCTCTCATTTTGGCCTCATGCTCCCTTCTCTGAGGGCTAGTCAACCCCCTTCTGGAGTGACCATGAGAACCTCTAGAAGCCTGGGAGGTATTGGATTCACCTGAGTGATTCCTCCTCCTCCTATGCTCCTGGTTAAGTCCACTTGGGTGTCTGGGCAAGGTCATCCTTGCTTCAGTCCCAAATGCACTTAAGTTAGCCTGGGTAAGTCGGCTGGCTGGCACCTGACTATTTCTGCCATCATCAGAATCACTGCTCCCTCCTTCTGTCTCCTCTTCTTCTTCCTCCTCATCAGGCTGAATATCTCCAGTGACTTGGTCATCCCCATCTACCTGGACTATGGGGACAGGGGTATCAGAATTGTCATCTTCAGTGGGAGAGCCTCCTTTAGCATTCCCTGTGGGGTCTGCTTTGGAGGTCTTTAGAGCTTCAGACTGGTCTAAAAGCTCTCTAAGGTTGTCTGTAGTAGGGGTTGGCCCTGTCTTGAGACCTCTTAAGGCACAAAGCTGCCTCAATTCCTTAAAATTTAACATAGCAAATTTGGATGGTGCCCTTGGAGGGTCACTCTCAACAGAGACATTCCCAGTGGATCCCTCTGCTCCAGACATTGCTCTAGTGTGGGTGGATGTGTTGCAATCTACCTACACTGGTGTTTACCTACTAAACCTATCTAGTAGTTGTAGTCAGGGTGTGCTACTCCCTATCTTCTACAACAACTAAGTTCAGTAGAACTTAAGTATACTAGTCTTGTTTTATATGTACCTATCAGGTACCTGTATGATCTTTCAAATGATACTCTCAAAGATTTTTATTTTATTTTTTTTATTTTAATTTCTTATATCGCGCAGGAATCAATCCCAAAGGGTATCTCCGCGCTTTGCTCACCAGAAACATTAGCAGATACAGTGAAGGTGATTAGTGGAGTTGGAATGCTTCCCGGAAGAGGAGGGTTTTTAGTGACTTTCTAAAGGATAGATGGTTGGTAGTCATTCTCAAATCAGTGGGAAGCTTGTTCCACAGAGCGGGGCCGACTGAAGAAAATGCTCGGTCTCCCTGTCTGGATTTTTTTGTAACAGGTGGTTTCAAAAGGGCTTGATTGCTTGAGTAATGGTAAAACAACAGCAAGCTCAAATCTCACCGCTGCCACCAATGTGAGAAGTTGGCCTGGTATATGATGCTCACTAGTTCTAGTGATCACCTTGTATCATGCCAAGCAACCCTTATGATGATTGGTTGTAAGTCAACCTTATAGACCAGCTATCCTAGTAGCGTGGACAAAGCAGTCTTAGGCTAAACTCTGTAAAGGCATGTGAAGCAAGCTGTTTTACCATACACAATCCCCTTGAATACCAAATGAAAGGACACCACACAGATATATATTGAAAATATATATATATTTATTTACTACAAAATCCCCTATACTCTTTATGAGCACAGAAGCAAATGCGTTAAAATAAAACACAGTTTAAATATACAAAAGTTGCACAATATGGATGAGCCCTAGGGGCCACCTAAACCATATACTAAAATAGTGGTATAAGAACCACCTAGCTGAAAGGAAGTAGGCCTAGGGCCTGGGGTATCGCTGGAGCTGTTCGGGACTAACAGTGAAGAAGTCGGGAAAGGCCCACGGGACTCGGGTGCAGTGCGGAAAGTGCACGCATATACCAATGTTAAGTCAATGGTGCGTAAAAGTTACAAAGTTAGTTATTAAGGAACGTTCCGAGTGACCTAGAAGAATGAAACTTTAGACACAGACACTAGAGGTGTGTACCAGTGTGGGAACACCGGCGTTGCTGAGTTACCTCACCCACAGGAAGCGGGTGCACAGGTGCGAAGTAGTGTCGGGTTTCATCACGCAGGTCGATGGTGCTTGGAGCTGAAGATGCTGCAGGCGGCTCGATGTGAAGAGTTCCGGTGATAGCAGACCCTACTCTCCTACAGGAAGTCTCTACCAACACAGGCATCATTAAGTGCGTTCCATCGCTGCTCGTCCCAGCTCTTTTTAGCATGAGAAATAGCTTTTTTGTAGCCTTTCCTTGCAGAGTGGATATTAGGCACATCTCTCATTTTAATAGCTCTAACTAGGGAACTGCATTCCTTATTGAACCAAGGGCAGGTCTTTGGAATGCCTTGTTTTGTACTAGTGTCCAGGACAATAAAACGCCCTGATATACATTCAAAAAAAGCGGCATGTATGGTAATCAGTTGATCGGAGGCAGAGTGATGTCCAGCCCACAATCCATGCCATGACCTCATAAGGTCAGCGGTAAGGGAGAGGATAGTTAGGTGATCCACCACTTGGCTCCACTTTAGATGTCACTTGTCTGAGTACAATCTGATATCCCTTTTAAGGAGAGACGGACCAGGGACTGGAGGAAATGTCGCATATAGTTCCTGCATGGTCAATGACAGGGAATTATGGTCTTTTTTCGTCCTCCCAAGTATGCGCATGTCGATAACAACAACCATAGTCTAAGGTCAATTAGAATGTAATCAAATTTGCTAGCGTTGAAGGGTTTGTGAAATCAATGGGCCCCATCTTGATCAGATTGTGTACTTCCATTTGTAGCCCTAAGCCTGAACTTAATAGTTAAGGCCTTCAATTTTATAGCGATTTGTGACCATCTGTGAACTGCTGATATAACCAGGGAGAGGAAGGCCCAAACCGCATCTTCAGTTTGCGTTTTGTGTACATCATTATAAAGAGGCTTGAATGTACGATTAAAATTGCCAATCAGATGTTGGTGGATGGAGCCCTGGTCAAGTAGGTTTTCCATAGCTTGAATGGTAAGTGATATATCCCACACCTCTGGTCCCTCTCATATAGACGTTAAAGATAATCACACTGGGCTTGGACCTGCTATTGAGTTTAATTGCCGAGATATCTGTTGAATCGATACAAAGTTGCCAAATTTGACAATTGATCCATATGGTTAGGCCACCAGAGGGTCTACTCCTAGGACTGGATAGCAGGAGTGAAGAAATTAAGGTAACCAGGCCCATGAATTGGTTCCAGAGACCATGTCTCTTTGGATAAACGTAAGTCATATTTCACCACAAGGGTAAACCAGTCGGGCATTGCTATCTTAGACCTAAGTCTGACAACATTCCAGGAAATGAGAAACTGCTTGCTGTGCTCAGGTGTTATAAGTGCTTCTCCTTGTATACTTCAACTGTCTAGTCTTTTGACACTAATAATTTCATCTCTGATAACCGAACGGAAGCCCTTGACACGGCAAATCCAATGTATTGCTTTATTTTTTAGAAAGTCTTCCCCTTCGCCAGTAGCATGTTGACTCAATTTGGGGATATTGGTCAGCGTGATATGACCATGGGACGCTTGCCTGAGCCGGCTTAGCAGTACAGAGGTGTGAAGAGTTCTATCCTAATATTCATCCCAAACCCCATATCACTACTGTGATCTCCAAAATAACCCTTTATAGACTATTCTCTACTCTCCCTCTCCTTGCCTCATCTCATACCTCTTTCAATATTCCGATCCCCCAAAACAAGCCTTTCTAAATCCTTCACTCTGACCCTGCCCCCTCCACCTACCTTTAACTCATCCCAAGCCTCCTCCTACTGCTATGAGCTCCAAAACAATCAAAAAAAAGATTTCTAAATCATCCTTCTTCTATTCCTCCACTATCCTTCCCAATCCAAATAACTGACTAACATATCCACTCCTCAAAATTACTTTCATATTTCACTCTACTAATTCACCACTAATCCTTTATGGGTTCCGGAGTAGCGTACTACCCGCCGAAAAAGCGATTGGACACTCCGTCAGGGGTAGTAAGCACAATGTAAATGCAATTACAATACAATACAATATGCACAACATGTGATTTCAGAGGTTTTACTTCACAATTAATAAGAAATCAATTAATTGCTAGGTTGCATTCAATTTCAGGAGAGGCTTTAAGCTTGTAAAGAGCTGAAGATGCAGAAAGTTATAGACACAACAAAAGGTATTTAGAATTTATGTGAATATGCAAAACAATTAGAAGTGTCATTATCTAGCATTATCATTTCCGAGGCAGCAGCTGACAGGTCTGCATATAATACAACTACAGGAAGCAGGAGATAAACCTCATTCAATTTCTCCAAATCAAATTCATAAGTCAGACAAATACACAATGTTATGTTTTACAGATGCTCTGCCTTAGGACAGCAGTGTAGGAACTGTTGTAAAATGGGACAATTTTGCTCAGTATGCATACAAAATAATGTCTATGTTGTATTAAGTGAAGATTTAAGTGGCAATGAAAATACTGGTGAATGTACAAGTATTAGATGTACAAAACCCAAAACACAGGAAATGATTGGGGAATAGCAGTTCCTGACATTGTTGTACTAATTAACAAACAATATGTCAGATTGTTGGTGGATACTGGAGTGAGAATTACAGTTGTAGTCTTGGACACATTCAGGCGATTGTGGTCTGAAAATGTACTTCTACCATCAGACGTGATCACTGTTGCATTTGAAGGCAGTAGTATTGAACTTTTAGGTTAATGTTGGGCTTTGATTGAGATTCTTAGTAAGGCAGTTGAAGGAAGAGTGCATGTAACAAAGAAGGTGACTAATATACTATAGTGGTTGCATCAGGCCAAATTTAATATCACAGTTGTAATGAAAGAAGTAGCATTGCGGTGCCAGGGGGAAATAATTGTAACTATAATACTTGGGAAAAGATTTCAGTAATGATTTTCAAGACAAAGTAGGGACAATGAAGTCCATGTGCATACCATTAAATTGAAGCAATGAGTTTAGTCTGTAAAGCATAAGTTAAACAACATTTCACATACTGCAAGGAATAATTTGACAACTAGACAATGCATCACAAGTGCACAAGGCATCATTGAAAAGGTTGATGCAACTCTATGTTTGTTGCCAATTGTTCTGGCACGCAGCAAATATTGTGAATTAAGAATGTGTGTTGGCCTCTAGAGATGATACAGGCCATCCTCTATCCATTTCTAGAAAGCCAATACTGTGGTGAGTTAGAGGCATAAGCAACTATGTGCCATAGACTGACAAGTAACATACAACTGCCTGTCCAAACTAGGCGTCGGTGGAGCTTGCGGAGTAAAACTTAGTGGAATTCTGCAGAATTATATGAAAACTTCACGCAAATCCATGGAGTTCCGCAAACGGGTGGAAATCAGCACACTGCGCTGCTCATGCTGATTTTTGTGCAGGGAGCTTGTTCTGCACTGAAAAATCAGCACAAACCGCATCATGCAGCATGCCAGAGGGTGCTACTTCTTATGTTGGTTCTGCTGCCACTTAAATTGATTTTCCACTAAAGTGGCAGGTTTCCCACCCCAAACGGTCATGACCACCCGTGTTAAGAAAATCTCTTTGGGTGCCCAAAAATCACTCTAGGGGATACCAATTCATGCTCATCAACTTACGGTTGGCTGCCGATAGTGGTATTTTGCAAGAAATCCAAATGGTGGCCTGAAGAAGAGTTACTTTGCTCAACTGAAAACCTACTGGCAGTGCTACATTGAGATTCCTAGCTGTCTTCATAACAAAAGAGTACTAAGGAAGAAATCCAGATCATGGGATCAGAGCAATGATTCAAAAAGTACATCGCCTTTGTTCAAGTCACACTTATGTATGCAGTGCCTCATGTGTCCTCTTCCTAGTTGCTCCGGGCATGATGGTAAATGGCAGCATATCCATGCAGGTGCAATGATCCTCTATTGAGTACAATCTTCCTCAAAGGTTATACAAGCGCCTCCTTCCCCGAAAGTCCCCATCAGCCTGCCATTTATCGTTGGTCGGGTGTGTTAGTGTATGTTTAGAGCTTATTGACCCCAGACACAATAGACTTCCAGGTAATCTATATGCATGCCTAGGTAAGATAAGTGTGACTCAGGCTTAATATAAGTAGATTGCCCAGTGCACTGCACTGTGGTAGGAATGCCTAAAGCTCACATACCTCCCAGATGCTCTTGCAATATCGAATGCATTGCCAGTGTCTTGGATAGGCACCTGCATGTCTACATCCTACTAGAAGGCAGCTAAGGAATACAGCTATCAAAGGAAATTATAGTTACTAATTGCCAGGTTACCAACAAAATCAGATAGTTCCCTAATGGTAAACTGATGGGTCCATGATACACTACACAGGAGAACATTCGGCAGATTATTTTTTAACACAGTGACAGAGGTCATGTTGCATTGGCTGTATTGGTTGTATACAGGTCGCTTAATGGGCATCATAGCTGTATTTTTAGCCATAATGTTGCAAATGGGCTCTGCCCATTTATACTTCAAGGACTTTTTGCTTTTGATCACTTGGTTTTGGGACCTTAATTGTGAGAACGTCTCACTATATGAGTCTCAATCACTGCAATTTCATGATAATTGGACTGAGTGTGTGTATGGCCAGTGTCTGCCTTTTAAATAAGGCTATTGTGGTGTAGATAGGGTATGGGACACTGTTTTGGTTACAAGTGAAGGTGTGCAACCATCTGTATGCATATGTGCAGGCTGCATGTAAGAGTCTACCGTTGTGTGCAGCCTTGTAGCTGCATATTGGTAACATGCATGTGGCAGTTTTAAACTGCAAATCTGACCTATCAAGATAACCCCTTTTGACAGGCTAAAACTTTCCTTTCAAATATTAAGCCACCCCGAAGTAGGTATTATAGCCCGTAGAGGCAAGGTGTGAGGTATTTAAAAGTTAGGACATGTAAAAGTAAATTTTGACCATGGCCTTACCAATGAAAAATCTTCAAAAGCTATTTTCAATGTGGCATGGATGACTAATTCCATAGGGAAACACTGAGCTACAGTGTTACATTGAATAAATGCTAAATTTAGATTGGTAGCAGCTAGATACATTATTTAAGGACTCGTTTTATAGCTATAACAAATCAAACTAAATTGTAAAATCAAATTTTGTCTTACTATTGAGCAACCATTTTCCTACCTAAAACCTCTAAAGGATTTTCTGTGTTTCCAGCTGTCACCTGGCAGCTGATGGCTCCCTTGTAGTGAGATGTGTATTTCTCCCCACCCCTCCCTTGATATAACAGCCTGGGGCCCGTGCTCAATAACTTTATTAACTTCAAAAGGGCCCTCCCTGCCACAGGAAGATAGAGTTAACACCAGGGCCTGTCCTAATATTGTTCTACCAGTCAGTCTGACTTCAATCCCTTTGGGATGTTGTGCTGCCCCAGAACTGGGTTAGAGTGACCACAGAGGAAGAGCTACTTATTTCCTTGTCTACACCGCTGGGTGGGTACACGGGCTCTGTATAAGGGAAGAAGGATTTTGCCATTTTGTATTGTGCCAGAATGTTGGGTAGGAGGCCTGGGACAGGGGTAGAGGGACGATGTGACATCCTAGGATTTGACAGTGGGCCTGATAGCTAGAAACTTTCACCCACACTTTAAACCCCTTCACAAGGGAGAGACAACGAGCAAGATGCTGGGCCTGGATTGCAATGGCACTAGAATTATGTACGGCTGTATGGAGACCAACCTGTTGTCCTGTTCCAGCAAACTCTCAAGACTAGATGGGCCTCTACGGGGCCAGGGTAACTGGCCTCCTTAACACCCTTTAGGACCATATGGGGTAAGATCTTGACTCTGCGGCCACACCAAGTGCCCTGTAAGACAGAAAGGTGGCTCAAGTGTATGGTAGTGTAGTCAGAAGGGTGCTCTGCTGGCTGGTAGTTGAGGGGCTGCACAAGAGACCCCAAACAGTAGGCAGGAGAACAGCATTAGTAGCCAGGAGAGGAGAAGACTGATGTAGGAAGTCATTGCAAGTAGTTCCCCAGAAAGTATTCCATGTAGAGGCCAGGAGCTTGCCACCAGGAGCAAAACAGGCGAAAGATCATAAAAAAGGATTCGATAAGTCCCAGTTATACAGTCGTAAAAAGATGTGACTGGACCTACCAGCACATGGTAGGTACCACGTGGTGCCCCACCGCTCTATTCATGTAACCCCGAGTGCACCAGTGTACACTGGTTGGTGCATGTTTTTTTTAATATAGCCTAAAAGCCCGGGGTGAAGGCATGTCTTGGGCTCCGTACCAAGACTCGTTCTCAGCTTGGGTTCCTTTCCCCTGGGCCCGGTTCATTTAATATTGTTGCTGAGGTCCCCATCTCCATATGACCAAAGACTCAACCCCAGAGCCGGTCAACGTCCCGGGAGCACAATTGGTGATTCTCCTCCCATGCCTGTGTCTGGTCAAGGGCAGGGAAGAAATATGCTAGTTCTGGCACCTGCACATGGAGTGATAGTGGATGGGGTAACAGGCAGCACAGGAGTGGACTCCCTATGTTGCTTCAATGTTGTGTGCAGTTGTGGGTGCTTCAGGTCAGACCAGGATACCCAAGTTAGCTAAAAGGAAAGACATGCAGCAAGGAGACTAAAAAAGCAGCCAGAGTGTTTTTGACAAAGTGCAAAAAACATTTATAGACATATTTTACATAAAGCTTCACTGTAGATATTTAGTAAGATACTAATTTAACTTTCCCCTCTGTATTTATTTGTCAAAATAAGTGCATCAAAAATGCATTTTCCTTCTTCAGAGCAATACCGGAAATTGCAATGACTTAATAGTCACAAATACAAATGTCAAAGTGTAAAATAGATATATAGACACATTTTACAGAACATTTGAGTCCAGCAGTTTAGTAACATAATGGTTTACCTTTATTTTAACATAACATTTGTAAAAAAAAGTTCAACATCGGAACTCATGAATAGAACAGAACCACCAAACAAAGAAATGCCATTGGTTTACCTAGTTTTACTGCTAACTTTGTGCAATGGATAATATGTGACAATACATTGTCAAGGGGTACAAATAAATCATATTCTTGCAGGACTACATCCATGCTTTACAATCTAAAAACAGACCATGGCAATTGTCTAAAAGCAGCAAAAAGGCAACCTGAGGATGAAGGACCCTTCACTACTATAGTAGCTGCAACAACACCTGGGGCAGAGATTCCCTTCAGAGGTTCAATCTCAACTTCAGGATTTGGCTCCAGAGTTTTCCCAGATGGCATCATACTGCATGGATTGTGGAGTTTTAGTGAGTGCCGGAGAGCAGACCATTCAGCTTATTGCAATGCTGCAAAGAATCATAAAAGTTAATGTTTATTATTTTTTTTTTGGCCCTTCACAGTTTTTCTACTTTAGCAGGAATTTTATTATCTTCTAATGTATTGTAACAGTGCTTAAATATAAGTTGCCTTATGGACAAGTCAAAGTGTTCCTCTACAAATAAATACACAGTTCACTTTGCCAGTTATCATATTCTTCTTTTTTACCAAGTGAGTGCTTCGACAACATAAACAAACTGTTAAGTTCAGTAAAATAAGGATGATGGGTCCTTGTTGTAATGTTCATGTAGTATATTTATTCTTGAGATTAGATAGAAGGTAAAGCATTCAGGTAGGAATGTAATATGGTAAGAAACCCCACCAAGAGCAGATGGACTTCAGCTCAGCCTCCAGATGTAACTGTTCCAGCTTTCAAGCAAATACAATTGGAACACAGATGACATCATAGAGACATGCAGAGATAGAAATGAGAAACACTAAGGAAGGACAAAGAAGAAATGAAAGCAGGATGTAACACAAACATACTCTGGTTTTTCAAACCACACTGTGTACATTTTGTAATCTCTTCTTCAAAACTATCCTCTGTAATATCTGTGTCCTATTCTCCAACTCCTCCGTCTCTCATTACTGACTTTTCAAAAGTATGTCGCAGTTTATCCCCGGGGAAGCAAAAGGCCCATAAAGTAGCCAAGGAAGCAAAGGAGGCAAAATAAGCCAAGAAGTCCAAGTACAAGGGGGACAGTGCGGTCGATGAGACACACAAGGATAGTGCCAGCAAAACAGCAAACAAGAAAGACACAGAACAAATGGTCTTTAAGTTTTCTGCATCAGAAGATGCAAGCTGTGATAGGTCCCATTCGGAGTCCCCCAATCGATCATCACAGATCCCATCAACAGTCCATCCGGCTTTAGTCCACAATGACTTGGGATTAAACTGGGAATCCCCGTTCCTATACTTGTCCAAACAATGGACCTGTCAGGCCCAATCAAACCAACTAAGTCAACAAAACCAGCAACACCAAACAGCCCAACAAACTGCTCAGCAGTATTGTGAAGAGCAGAGCCCGGAGGATGACCTGGTGCTTGGGCAGTATAGTATCAATAGCTCCTGCACAATACTAAACACATCGGCAGACCCACAACTTGACCAACCTCTTGACCAGTTTGGGGGTCAAACAACCTATGTACGAGAACAACTCTCCATTAATCTGAAATCACCAATTAAGCAACTTCAAATCGCACATCAGTTGAAGCAGGCGACATCTCAACAAAAGAGAAATGGACCCCCGTCCAAAACCTCCTATGAGACTGAGCAATTCATTCCAGTTAGCCACTGAGAAGCTCAGCGACGAAGCATGAAGAAACAAGAGGGACAACTCTTCACGGAACAACAAGAAGGCCCATCAACAGGACCATTTTGGGATCAGCTACTAGGCACTATGAAAACAATTGGATCAGCCACAACCTACCATGCCGACAAGTTGTATACTCAAGTTGAGATTTTAAATGTATTAGATTGATATGTGCAGGGGATAGACCAAAAATTACACGATTTAAGCGCTATGATAACAAAGGTACAACAAGCACAGGATATCAAATACCGCACGTGCCTTTGCTACCAAATAATCGACAAGCTTGCAACTTTCTCAACCATAATGTCAGAGCTGTTGGGGCAATTAGGGAAACGCAATTCAATTCCACAACACCCACGGAAAGAGACCCCAAGGAAGCAGATAGAATTAACTAACATTAATACTAACCATTAAAAGAGGAAATTAACTTTCAAGAAGGTGAGTGCAGAAACTTACCAGTCGTAGAGAAAGAGTCTCAACGACCAGAGGAACAGCCGCATTTAGAAGGGTCATCACCAATTCTTAATCAAAGTAACTTAACGAAAGAAGTTGAACAAAGCAAGGAACAAAAAAGCTTGAAAACACCACTCTCAAAACGCGAACGAAAACGCTTGAGGAAAGCAAGGAAAAGTAATCAAAAACCATTACTGACACCTACCCAGAAAAGACACGATAAAAGTGATGTAAGTAATAGTGATATAGTCAGCATGCCGAATCATAACAACCCGGCAAAAAAAGATGCCGCGGCCTCAAGAAACTAGGATGGGAAAAAAAGAAAAATTTGTTGACAAGCAAAATATACAACATATTTAAGTCCTCAGCTGAGAAGGAACATAACAATGCCAAAAGCAAAGAAATTGTAAAATCAGACACATTCCAAACTTCACAGAACCCAAACATAAAGACAAACAAAATCGATATGCAGGACATAGCGAAAAGTGGTAAAGAAGCCACACAGGCAAGAAATCGCAATAATGAAATCCAAACCAATTTATAGCCCCAGAGCTCCATAGAGTCTATTGAAAACACACAACAAGACCAAGTCAAACATATCCATCACGTTGAAATACATCAACAAGGTCCAATAGAAGTATCAAAAGGGAGCCTGATCGACTATAACAAAACACAATCGCTCACTACTCAATGCCAGATAGAGTTGATCCCACATTATAATTCGAGAGGAACCTACGACATACTAAATCGAAGTTCAATAATAAGGCTACTCAAATCTCTACCTGACTTGTGACACATTACATCCAGCGACTTGGAAAGAATCGAATTTAAACCTAATCTCAACCAAATAGGGGCTGAAATAACAATGGCCACCTAAATAAACTACTCAGTCATTGAACAGATCTTGAGGCACAAGAAGGTATTTGCAGCATGGGGTATAGAACTAAAAACAGTGGAACCTCCTCATTACCCGAGCACCCTACAATACCCCCATTTTATAGAGGGTGTATTGAAAGGAGCGAAAGGCCCAGGAATCTGGATCAAACAAAGGATGACCCCCAATTCATAAGACAAATCAGAATGACAATTTCACACCCAGAAACAGTCAAAAAAGAGGACAACCAATATTGGGGACTGTTCTGACCGACTTTTTCGGCCCTCCTTTGAGGGAAGATAATTGGAGGTGACTCCAGTCTACTATCATTCTAGTACAAGGATTAGAACCATAGACAGGGCCTATTCACAAGGCATAGCAATATAGTTCCGTACCCTTTTCCTTAGATCAGGGCTTATAAACTTATGTTAGGGGATAGATTCATTAGTATTAGTGATTATCCGTCCTTTTGTAAGAGTGTTAGTATACCTTCTATGGAGTTATGCTTATTTCGGGCCTTGTAGGCCTCAAACGGGAGAGACTCCATCTTTCTTTCTGCCCCGGCAGCTTGAGATGCTTCTAGGTCAAATGTAATGTTTTAGTTACGAGGTGTTGTTCGCTTGGAGAGAACCGGCTCAGGCTGGCCCTTATCGAAAGACTGTATTTTTCTCCACTCCGAAGACACAACATCAGGCCGGCCGGCTGGGAACGTGTCCTTGGTACGGGGAGGTACAAGAATTTGGTGGGCGGCAGGTTACTGGCCGTAACTTTCCATGAAGGAACGAGCTTCCATAATAGTGAAAGCATTAAGCAGTTAGTGAGTCAGTCTGTAGGCGGCAGCTAGCCGTTAGCATCAATGCCATTAATTATTTCCAGACAGACAGTCGCCATTTTGAAGTCCGAGAAAGACCAAGAGGCTGATACTCTCCTAGACAGATTGAAGTTATTTTAGCTGGAGCAGCTGGCGAGCTTTGACCTATAAGATCAGAGCATTCCGAGTGGAGCAGTTAGTCAGGAGAACGAATACCAGAGTGGCTGAAACTGAGTTATAAGATCAAAGCCGAGAAGTGAAGATAGTCCGTGATTGAGAGGAGAGAGGAGTAGTGCAGAACACCCAGAGAGAAAGCAGCTAATGAGAGGAAGATTCCAGTGACTTGGAGGGAAGCAGAGAAGACAGAGCATAGCGGTGCAGACGTGTATCCGTGACTGCAGAAGCGTGACCTTAAGACGAGCCAAGGCACAGACGAGAAGGGAACCTAGATGACTGCTGAATCCAGGCTTCACATTAATCAGGTGACGTCGACCTTTTTCCCCCAGTGTGCACATTCTAACCTTTCATTTTACTTTTCAGGCTATATGTTATAGTATAGTATTATGTTGTTATGATGATTGTAATAAAGTACCTCAGTTCTTAGTGAACCAGCATGTGCCTTTTATTCTTGTGCAATCAGGGTAACCTGTTCTTCTAGTCAGACATTGTTTTCATGAACGGAGGCAATTCCCGGTCAGGTAAGGAGTGACTGAGCAATGAGGGAGAGAGGGGCCCCTGAAGTGAAGAATAGGTTGTACATCATCTAATTCGGCAAACCGTTGTGTAATCTATAATATTGTAGTATCATATCCCTAGTAGGTAATGAAAGATTCCTTCCAATGGTATTCATAGGAAAGTGATCGTCGTTGGTAAGCGGCGTTAATGAGAACACCAGGAGGGAAACTGGTGCTTATACCCGCAGGATTGTGGCTTGGGATGTAAGTAGGAGAACACCAGGGAGGAAACTGGTGCTTATACCCGCAGGATTGCGGCTTGGGATGTAAGTAAGAGAACACCAGGGAGGAAACTGGTGCCTATACCCGCAGGATTGCAGCTTGATACCCACAGGATCGTGGCTTGGGTGGGCACTGATTGTGGTCGGTGTGTAATGGTAGCTAATCAGAACTGCCCTAGGGTAGACTAGTCTGGGCCCCAGCTGCCGCGAGACTAACTGGTGTGAATGTGATATTGTAGAAAACGTATGCATTTATATTGCTAATTCCCCCATCCTTAGGCATGAGGCATAGATACCTGTTGTAAATAGGTCCTGAGGAGGGAGGTGATTACGTTCCGGCTGGGTTGGTGGTGCTCTGAGGAGCTGATTCTATCTGGTCTGAGAATCCGGTCATTACATCGACCCCTAAACACACAATAAGGAGCAGCATGAATAAAAACCCATAAAACCCCAAACACATTGCAGGACCTTAAAATCTGTTCCTGGAACGTGAATGGCCTAGCCTCAACAATAGAGGAAATTGATTTTACTGACTTCATTCTACAATACAACATACTGTTATTGTAAGACACTTGGCAGACAACATATACCCCAATTGTAGGTAAAAAAAGAACACTTAAATACAGCTAAAAAGGAATCAGAATACGGAAGAGCCAAGGGTGGTTTATCAATATACATCTCTACAGATATTTTATTGGAAGAAAAAAACATCGACTTAGACTCGAGCTGGATGCAATGTAATAAACATTCTAAGGTGTTAGCGGCTTTCCAAATTATCTCGGACAAGGTAACGGAATTGTTATCTGTTCCAGTTAAGAAACAGTCTAACGTGGCCCTAAATGGTTGACGAGAACTGTTCAAAACCTGCGCGAAGTTTAAGGGCAGCCTTAGCCTCTAACCCTAGAGTGCAAGCTGATGTAATAGTCTGCCGCAGGGACTACAAACAAGCATTAGCTAAACGTAAGGAATTTCTAAGGACTGAGGCATGGAATGAGTTACTAGACCCTGAAATCCTTAGAAATAGCTCCAAGTTCTGGGGTACATTAAAAAAAACATTTCTTGTCCAGCAGTCAGGAGATGGGCTTGAATGTCATATAGCTAAGGAGGATTGGGAGGCTCATTTTGTGCATATGTCTGACTTCCCCCTGGAAGAGTATGATAGTCTGAAACCTGCCTGTAACATCAATAAAATCACAATTGCTAGGGGGGAGATAATTGAAGGAATTCTTGGTCTAACAGCTGGTAAAGCATCAGGACCAGATGGAATCCCCCATGACTTATATAAATCTGATCCCTCCTTCTGGGCTCCAATCCCTGAATCTGTTTTTAATGCTGCGGTACATAGTGGATGCCCACAGTCTTGGGGGGTCTCCACTTTTGTACCTGTTTTTAAAAAAGGGGATAAAAGTAGTCCGCACTGCTACAGACCCATATCACTTTTAGACTCGATGGTGAAAGTTCTGGGAAGGGTTCTTCTGCAGAGACTTATTGCTTGGGTTGAAGACAATAACATCATGTCTGACTCCCAGTATGGTTTCTGTAGGGGACGCTCTACGACTACTCAATGCCTTAACCTTTTTTTAATATTAAGTAAATATACAGTGGCATATAAGGGGACCAATCGTCTTGCCTCCATGGACCTGTCCACAGCTTTTGACTGCGTAAACAGGCAGAAGCTGTGGCGGTCCATCAGGGCAAAGGGGGTTGATACAGGCATTGTGAACTTCCTAGAAGATCTACATAGATCTACCAGGGCTAAAGTAAGATTTTCTCAGCATCTGAGTGTGACCATGGATTTTAACATCAAAAGGAGAGTCCAACAAGGATGTATTTTGGCTCCCTTTTTGTTAAATTTTTATATCAATCATCTAGATAGCGCTTTACAAGAGGTGGGGGCTGATTGCCCCAGAGTTGGTCGTCGGGGTATTCCGGGCCTATTATACGCGGACCATGGACCGAAAAAGGCATACAAGCTCTTTTAACTTCTTTTGAGTCCTTTATGACAGATAGAGATCTAACAATAAATAACTCTAAATCTTATATCATGCAAGTAGGCAAGCCGCCAAGACGGAACCTCCAATTTAATGTGGGTGGAACAATAATCCCCACATCTAGCACATTCTCCTATCTCGGAGTCCTCTTTGATAACAAATTAAACTGGGGCCCGCATGTTCTGAAGAAGAAGGGGGATGTTGCAAGAGTGAATGCTTCAATTTTTAACTTTGCATCTAAATTGGGGAATAAGCCAACTGGGGCAATGTTGCAATTATATAATGCTAAGTCTGTGGCTACAGCAACATTTGGTAGCGAAATTTGGGGATACACATGGGAGAGTAGCTTCAGATAGTGGAGAATATGTTTTTAAAGCGTTTACTGTGTCTCCCACAAGGTACATCCAATCTAGCTGTTCATGAAGAACTAGGGGTCCAATATGTCAGTGATACTTTCTCACTGCGCCCACTGACCTGCTGGCTGAAACTATGGTTAAATCCAGACATCCAAACCAAAAAGAGGAGCGTAGAGATATTGATAGAGTCGTCCTCCAAGCAGAACTGTATATAACCAAAGGGATTCTATCAAAAAAAGTGAAGTGATTTTTTATTTTTATTTTTCTAATAGGAGTGATACTAGGCTCTCTCTTAAAGGTGAAAAGACGGGAGCACAATGTGCTTGTTAAAATACCCCTCACACACTAAAAAACCGTTAGTGTCATGCTTCATCATAGGGGTCTTCCCGCCCCTATAACGGGACGGGGCGTGCTACGACCAGACGACTACGCGGGAGCACTTAAGTTGTGACAGAGGCTATGTGGTGGATGTGTATCAGTGAAAGTGTAGGGACCTAACACTAGTGAGTGTGAAAAAAATGAAAAAAGTTAAAAATTCCCTGGCATAGTAGAAAAAAATACACTTTATTGGTTTCTCTAGCTGGGAACGTTAAGAAGGGGTTGTGAGGTAGAGCAATAGCTGACTACCTAGTCGACATGTTTCGTAAGCAGACCCCTACTGCTTACTCATCAGGACCGAAATACTGATCCCTACATATAGGTACTCATTTCTAAGAAAGTATGCCTACTGTCCTACAAACAATACAGCAAAAATCAGGTGGCTGTTTGAGCTTCGGGGCATGAGTAGGCCCAGGGGAAGCAAAAGTATTTCAAATGAAAAAATTGACCCGTTGTGGTCTTTTGGCAGTTTTTGTTCAGGGCCCCATGAGTTTGCAGGCGAGGGGTTCCTGCGCGGTATAAACAACAGCGGACAGACGGATCAGTTATCCTCGGAGGAGCACAGGGGTAGGAATAATGATTTCTAGACCTGCCGGACATTAAACCGCGCAGGAACCCCTCGCCTGCAAACTCATGGGGCATGTGCAGCTTCAGTCACGACTGCACAGACACTTGTGATGATCAACCGCCTTTTCTTCAGTGAAAGGAATGATGAGTGAGTGGGACTGAAGTAATTCTCCCCCAAACCAAATCTATACTAAGCTGTAAGTAGTGTCTCAACAACCACTCCTGAGACTCTAGGAAAAATAACGTTAGCTTCAATGTGCCTGAATGAAAAAAAGCTTGCTTTCCTTGCCTGGCTTTCCTGATTTTTAGAAAGTACAGCAAAAGATGAATGCCTAGTTTAAGGAATGAGGGGTATATTCACAAGAACTTGTGATAACTACAGCAGGAGTAGCGTAATGCAACTTTCAACCTCACAGGCTATCGCAGGAAACTAACCCTGTGTCAACATGGAATTCACAACACGACGGTAGCATGCGATAGTCTGCCGAAACGACGGACAATGTCTGCGATACTACCAAACACTCAAACCACAACCCCATAAAACATGCAATGGGCCAAAGCGCGATGAGGAAACCAGCAATAAGCAGCGCCATGCCTGCAACACACACCTATGAATCCAACACAAAATGCCAATACTGTCAGATATTTTCAAATACACTTGCTTTTTGCCTGCATATGGACGGGACTGTATGCAAGAAGGAATTTATCACATCAGAATAAATCAATTCAAATCTGCATTTTATTTGCACAAATTATTATTTTTCTTATTTTTTCAGAATCTTTTTCATTTTAGGAAGGCTTTATGAAGCACATTACAAATACACAATACAAAACATCATCATGTCAAAGACTCAACTATATATACCATTCACACTAGAAAAAACCTTGCAGTCATACTATAAACTCATTCACACACCTAACACTCTCAAAGGTAAAGAAACACAATTTATGTACAATTATCAGCAGTGTATGGAAAATAAACCATAGATGTACAATTTCATATGAATCACTTTGATGTACAAGTTAGTTTAATCCTCTTATGGTTTCCACGAGATAAACGTGTTTATCAAGAACAAAGGGGGGGTCTACGCTTTTCGAACTCCAGGTTTGAGGAGTTCTCGTCAGGACCAATAGCTGAAAATGACAAAAACATAGGGACCTAAATTA
This sequence comes from Lissotriton vulgaris, assembly GCF_964263255.1. Classification (NCBI taxonomy): domain Eukaryota; kingdom Metazoa; phylum Chordata; class Amphibia; order Caudata; family Salamandridae; genus Lissotriton; species Lissotriton vulgaris. The sequence continues at coordinate 9,106 of NW_028255474.1, read as the reverse complement.
GTGAGTGGCCTCTTAGTGCATTAACCTACATGGGTTCAACACCCATAACTCTGCCTCTTACCTCTCTAAATGTTGCAACATGTGCCTCATATGAACCCCAGTATTCGCGGAGCGGGACCACCTGTATGACAATTGAATATATTTACTAGAGTGGCTTAAACCTGACACAGTTCCATAACAGTCATACTCATAGTCATACTTACTTGGTAAGGAGTGTTGTATGTCCTTAGTTCTAAAAACAGGGGGGTAAAGAATGCCATCAGTGATCTAATTTGTAAATGGGGACTTAAGGTGTAGCATATAGATTGCATCGCTTCTTACCGGGTAAATCAATTTAGATACCGGAAAAAGTTGGCTTTGTTTTTTGTCAACTGGCCACGGGGCGTCTGGGGGGAGAAAGAGAATGGACCAACTTTAGCGCTTTTTGACCCTCACCAGCATTAGTGAGTTGGAGCTGAAGTAGCAGACATCGCCTTACCGGTTAGTCCAACGCCGGGAGCCGACCTCTATGTTAGTTCGGGCGCCGGATTTCTTGCGTCTAGGGGATCGAGAGCGGGAACGGATTAGTTTCTTACTGATACGAGCGTTCTAGAAATTAATAGCGGATCTGGGCTAAGCTAGTACCTTATGAGTCGCTGAGTTCTCTGGTCGGGTCCCGATTCTCCGATCTGTATGTTCGGGACGTCTAAGCGTCTATTTACTTCCGGTGTCACGTGATTGAAGCGATCCTTTTGGTCGCCATCTTGGAGTGGTTCCATATCTTTACTTGCTTTGGGTATTTCATCGTGGAATCACTCGGAAGTTCGATCTGCCAGTGTTATTTATTCATAAAAGTGATGTTTATGTTACTGGGTTCTTTAAACGGGTCCCGTCCTCCGGTCTATCTATTTGAGACATCCTAGTGTCTATGTTCTTCCTAATTCCGGTATCATATGATAGAAGCGAGTCTTTTGGTCGCCATTTTGGAGTGGTCACAAATTCCCATAACTTTACTTGCTTTTAGTTTTTACTGATGCATTGGCTTGGAATATCACTATACAATCAGTAGTTATTGGTTTACGCTCTGTTTAATTTAGACAGGTCTTTCAGCTTATGTATTCCCAAGGGTGGTCTTTCTGTTTAGGGGCATCTAGTGGTTGGGGACCTGTTTCCTTACTGTTTCTTCAAGTTGGATGTCAGAATGAATATTTTATTATAATTTGAATATCTCAGAAAGTTCATTTAGTCCATTGATTGCCGTGTTAAATCTTACAATCAGAGAGGCTTCTTGTTTGGACAGCTTCCTGTCCACATCACCACCTCTAGGATCTTGTTCCACCTTAAGTAGCACCGTCCATCGGACATCATTGTCATCGTGATTTAGCAATTGCCAATGGCTGACAAGCGGGGCATTGGGTACCTTACGTTTTATCCTGGATTTGTGTTGTTGGATGCGAGAGCGTACCTCCTGATTGGTTTTCCCAATATACAGGAGGTTACATGGGCATTTGATGCCATAGATTACGGATTTTGTCTTACAATTCGTAAATTGCTCATGCTTCCATGACACACCGTTGTGTTTAAACACTGATCCTTCTTCCGTCGAATCACAACAGTTACACCCTCCACATTTATGGTGTCCCTTCACTGGGGGTAAGCCCATCATGCCTCTTAAGTTGGTGGCTGGTTTAGTAGGCAGTGCAGCTCTCACCAATTTATTAGCCAAATTTGATTCTTTTTTGAAAGCGAAAAGTGGTGGTTTTTGAAGGTCTTCGCTTAGGTTTTTCACCAGATGCCAGTTGTTATTTATGACTTTCTTTAGCATATTGGAATTTGGGCAATAGGTGGTTACTAGGACTATTCGGTCCTGTGTCTTTTTGGGCTTTTTTTCCAGGAGGTGTTCTCTCGGAGTCCACCACGCACGTTTTTTGGAGCGATGTAGCAGTTTTTTGGGGTATCCTCTCTCCATTAGGTTGTTGGTCAATTTGTCAGCATGTTTCTCGTATTCTTGTCTGTCATGACAATTCCTCCGAATTCTTAAATATTGTCCGTAGGGTAGATTTTCTTTAAGACTGCGGGGGTGGTTGCTGGAAAAATGTAGCAGTCTATTGCGGTCTGTTTCTTTTTTATAGAGAGTGGTTATTAGACCTCCTTCGTCCGAAGGGTACACTTCTACATCTAAAAATGGGATTTTCTCTCTGGAGAAAACAAGACTGAATTTGATCTCTTGAGTCCTGTTATTAAGCCATTGGTTGAATGTTTTCAATTCCTCTTCAGTGTCAGACCAAATGAAGAACACGTCGTCGATAAAACGACTCCAATGTTTGATGGCATGATGGAATGGATTATTTTGATAAACAAATTTCTCCTCATAGATAGACATAAAGAGGATGGCTAATTCAGGGGCAAATGGACACCCCATGGCTACGCCTCCTGTCTGAAAATAAAAGTCACCGTCAAAAAGGAAATAATTGTACTTTAAGGCAAACTGTGCTAATTGTATGATGAAGTCTGTGGGAACTCGTTCCGGCTTCTCTCGTGTATCCAAATAGTATTTCAATGCCTATATTCCTTCCTCTTGTGGAATTTGAGTATATAAGGATGTTATATCCATAGTGACCAACCACTCTTTTCCTTTTTCAAAATTCACATCTCTTAGTCTATTGATGAAATCAGTGGTGTCCTTAATATAGGATTTAACCTTAGGGACGAATGGCTTGAGAAAAAAGTCCACGAATTTAGAAATTGGTTCCATCAATGACTCACAACCTGATACTATGGGTCGTCCGGGTGGTGTGCTTGCGTCTTTGTGTACTTTAGGGAGTACATAGAAGAGTGGGGTCCTGGGATGTTTTATCTTGAGGTATTCAAATTCCCTTTTTCCAAGGAATCCTTTTTCATAGGCTTCATCAATAATGGAATGCAATTGATGTTTTAATTCCATTGTGGGATCTTTGGACAGTTTGCGGTAGCATTTGATGTCACTAAGTTGTTTTTTGACTTCATTCTGGTACAATAGTCGATCCCATACCACAATAGATCCTCCCTTATCGGCTTGCTTTATTATTACCGATGTATCTTTTGTCAAATCTGTAAGTGCTAAGGATTCGGATTTAGTGATGTTGTATTTCATCCACTGGGTCTATTTCTCCATTTCTCCAATCGCTGAGAGAATAGTTCTCTCAAAAGTTAGTAGTTCCTTTGGCGTTTTGTAGTTGGGAGGGCAAAACGTTGATTTATTGTGGAGTCCAGTAATCTCCATGTTGGTGTTGCTTGGATTTTCTGTAAAATACGTTTTTAGTCTGATTTAACGAAAAAATTCAATGGTTTCTGTTTTGAGTTTCACGAAGTCAGTCCTTTTGGAGGGGACAAATGAAAGTCCTTTCTGAAGTATGTTTTCTTCATCCTTGGTTAGGACTTTATTGGAGATATTGAAAATTAGTGATGGCGTCAGTTTTTGTAGTTGTGGCGTCTTGTTGACATCTCCCATGGCTGGTTGTATCTCGGCTTTCCTCGCGGTTTCGGTTGGCCTCTCCCTAAAAAAGGACCCTGTTGATTTTGTTGGAAGGAACCTCTTCTATTATTTGGTCTTCTTTGTTCTATGTTCTCTCCTTCACTATTGCTTCCTGATGATGATGTATCTGAGAACGTTATGTATTTTTGGAATGATCTTCCTTGGTTCTCTTGTAAGTATCTTCTGGAGTCCGGCCGCGAGTAAAATTCTTGTTGGAGGTACGGGTACACCTTTTCTATGTTAAAACTTTTTTGATCTTTTTCAAACTGATTAGTTTTTTGATTAACGGTGTAATCCTTAAATTCACTAATTTCCTTATCAACTTTATCCAGTAGTCCTTTCGCATCCGTTATTAGTTCGTTGGTAGTTATGCTTGTTTGTAGTTTCTCAATTTCCTCCAATTGGACTTTTGATAGTCTGTGGGCTGTCTCAATGGTCAGGACCATCAGGTCCCGGCTACACTTAGTTTCAATGAAACTATATCCCTTTTTGTAGATGGGATCCTCCGTGTATATTACAGGTATGTTTTTGATTTGTAGGCCTCCCGGGATAGTGCCTGCTCTTAAATGTTGGAGGAGAAAATGACCATGTAGGTCTGTCCGGATTTGTTTCTTTCTTAGCCTTAGCAACTTGTCTGTTTCGTTTTGATTCTGTGCTGGCACACTTAATGAGGCGGATGCAAAGAGGGGTGGATCCGCTAGTAGGTTTTTTATATGGTCTTCGCTGTAGGCAAAAGTTTCATTTTGTGACATGCTTAACACGCACTCACTCTAATTCTTTCACACACTGAATCACAACAAAACAAAGGCGCGACGCAGGACAAAGTTCCTGATTCCCAGCACAGAATCAAAACGAAACAGACAAGTTGCTAAGGCTAAGAAAGAAACAAATCCGGACAGACCTACATGGTCATTTTCTCCTCCAACATTTAAGAGCAGGCACTATCCCGGGAGGCCTACAAATCAAAAACATACCTGTAATATTCACGGAGGATCCCATCTACAAAAAGGGATATAGTTTCATTGAAACTAAGTGTAGCCGGGACCTGATGGTCCTGACCATTGAGACAGCCCACAGACTATCAAAAGTCCAATTGGAGGAAATTGAGAAACTACAAACAAGCATAACTACCAACGAACTAATAACGGATGCGAAAGGACTACTGGATAAAGTTGATAAGGAAATTAGTGAATTTAAGGATTACACCGTTAATCAAAAAACTAATCAGTTTGAAAAAGATCAAAAAAGTTTTAACATAGAAAAGGTGTACCCGTACTTCCAACAAGACTTTTACTCGCGGCCGGACTCCAGAAGATACTTACAAGAGAACCAAGGAAGATCATTCCAAAAATACATAACGTTCTCAGATACATCATCATCAGGAAGCAATAGTGAAGGAGAGAACATAGAACAAAGAAGACCAAATAAGAGAAGAGGTTCCTTCCAACAAAATCAACAGGGTCCTTTTTTAGGGAGAGGCCAACCGAAACCGCGAGGAAAGCCGAGATACAACCAGCCATGGGAGATGTCAACAAGACGCCACAACTACAAAAACTGACGCCATCACTAATTTTCAATATCTCCAATAAAGTCCTAACCAAGGATGAAGAAAACATACTTCAGAAAGGACTTTCATTTGTCCCCTCCAAAAGGACTGACTTCGTGAAACTCAAAACAGAAACCATTGAATTTTTTCGTAAAATCAGACTAAAAACGTATTTTACAGAAAATCCAAGCAACACCAACATGGAGATTACTGGACTCCACAATAAATCAACGTTTTGCCCTCCCAACTACAAAACGCCAAAGGAACTACTAACTTTTGAGAGAACTATTCTCTCAGCGATTGGAGAAATGGAGAAAAAGACCCAGTGGATGAAATACAACATCACTAAATCCGAATCCTTAGCACTTACAGATTTGACAAAAGATACATCGGTAATAATAAAGCAAGCCGACAAGGGAGGATCTATTGTGGTATGGGATCGACTATTGTACCAGAATGAAGTCAAAAAACAACTTAGTGACATCAAATGCTACCGCAAACTGTCCAAAGATCCCACAATGGAATTAAAACATCAATTGCATTCCATTATTGATGAAGCCTATGAAAAAGGATTCCTTGGACAAAGGGAATTTGAATACCTCAAGATAAAACATCCCAGGACCCCACTCTTCTATGTACTCCCTAAAGTACACAAAGACGCAAGCACACCACCCGGACGACCCATAGTATCAGGTTGTGAGTCATTGATGGAACCAATTTCTAAATTCGTGGACTTTTTTCTCAAGCCATTCGTCCCTAAGGTTAAATCCTATATTAAGGACACCACTGATTTCATCAATAGACTAAGAGATGTGAATTTTGAAAAAGGAAAAGAGTGGTTGGTCACTATGGATATAACATCCTTATATACTCAAATTCCACAAGAGGAAGGAATACAGGCATTGAAATACTATTTGGATACACGAGAGAAGCCGGAACGAGTTCCCACAGACTTCATCATACAATTAGCACAGTTTGCCTTAAAGTACAATTATTTCCTTTTTGACGGTGACTTTTATTTTCAGACAGGAGGCGTAGCCATGGGGTGTCCATTTGCCCCTGAATTAGCCATCCTCTTTATGTCTATCTATGAGGAGAAATTTGTTTATCAAAATAATCCATTCCATCATGCCATCAAACATTGGAGTCGTTTTATCGACGACGTGTTCTTCATTTGGTCTGACACTGAAGAGGAATTGAAAACATTCAACCAATGGCTTAATAACAGGACTCAAGAGATCAAATTCAGTATTGTTTTCTCCAGAGAGAAAATCCCATTTTTAGATGTAGAAGTGTACCCTTCGGACGAAGGAGGTCTAATAACCACTCTCTATAAAAAAGAAACAGACCGCAATAGACTGCTACATTTTTCCAGCAACCACCCCCGCAGTCTTAAAGAAAATCTACCCTACGGACAATATTTAAGAATTCGGAGGAATTGTCATGACAGACAAGAATACGAGAAACATGCTGACAAATTGACCAACAACCTAATGGAGAGAGGATACCCCAAAAAACTGCTACATCGCTCCAAAAAACTTGCGTGGTGGACTCCGAGAGAACACCTCCTGGAAAAAAAGCCCAAAAAGACACAGGACCGAATAGTCCTAGTAACCACCTATTGCCCAAATTCCAATATGCTAAAGAAAGTCATAAATAACAACTGGCATTTGGTGAAAAACCTAAGCGAAGACCTTCAAAAACCACCACTTTTCGCTTTCAAAAAAGAATCGAATTTGGCTAATAAATTGGTGAGAGCTGCACTGCCTACTAAACCAGCCACCAACTTAAGAGGCATGATGGGCTTACCCCCAGTGAAGGGACACCATAAATCTGGAGGGTGTAACTGTTGTGATTCGACGGAAGAAGGATCAGTGTTTAAACACAACGGTGTGTCATGGAAGCATGAGCAATTTACGAATTGTAAGACAAAATCCGTAATCTATGGCATCAAATGCCCATGTAACCTCCTGTATATTGGGAATACCAATCAGGAGGTACGCTCTCGCCTCCAACAACACAAATCCAGGATAAAACGTAAGGTACCCAATGCCCCGCTTGTCAGCCATTGGCAATTGCTAAATCACGATGACAATGATGTCCGATGGACGGTGCTACTTAAGGTGGAACAAGATCCTAGAGGTGGTGATGTGGACAGGAAGCTGTCCAAACAAGAAGCCTTTCTGATTGTAAGATTTAACACGGCAATCAATGGACTAAATGAACTTTCTGAGATATTCAAATTATAATAAAATATTCATTCTGACATCCAACTTGAAGAAACAGTAAGGAAACAGGTCCCCAACCACTAGATGCCCCTAAACAGAAAGACCACCCTTGGAAATACATAAGCTGAAAGATCTGTCTAAATTAAACAGAGCGTAAACCAATAACTACTGATTGTATAGTGATATTCCAAGCCAATGCATCAGTAAAAACTAAAAGCAAGTAAAGTTATGGGAATTTGTGACCACTCCAAAATGGCGACCAAAAGACTCGCTTCTATCATATGATACCGGAATTAGGAAGAACATAGACACTAGGATGTCTCAAATAGATAGACCGGAGGACGGGACCCGTTTAAAGAACCCAGTAACATAAACATCACTTTTATGAATAAATAACACTGGCAGATCGAACTTCCGAGTGATTCCACGATGAAATACCCAAAGCAAGTAAAGATATGGAACCACTCCAAGATGGCGACCAAAAGGATCGCTTCAATCACGTGACACCGGAAGTAAATAGACGCTTAGACGTCCCGAACATACAGATCGGAGAATCGGGACCCGACCAGAGAACTCAGCGACTCATAAGGTACTAGCTTAGCCCAGATCCGCTATTAATTTCTAGAACGCTCGTATCAGTAAGAAACTAATCCGTTCCCGCTCTCGATCCCCTAGACTCAAGAAATCCGGCGCCCGAACTAACATAGAGGTCGGCTCCCGGCGTTGGACTAACCGGTAAGGCGATGTGTGCTACTTCAGCTCCAACTCACTAATGCTGGTGAGGGTCAAAAAGCGCTAAAGTTGGTCCATTCTCTTTCTCCCCCCAGACGCCCCGTGGCCAGTTGACAAAAAACAAAGCCAACTTTTTCCGGTATCTAAATTGATTTACCCGGTAAGAAGCGATGCAATCTATATGCTACACCTTAAGTCCCCATTTACAAATTAGATCACTGATGGCATTCTTTACCCCCCTGTTTTTAGAACTAAGGACATACAACACTCCTTACCAAGTAAGTATGACTATGAGTATGACTGTTATGGAACTGTGTCAGGTTTAAGCCACTCTAGTAAATATATTCAATTGTCATACAGGTGGTCCCGCTCCGCGAATACTGGGGTTCATATGAGGCACATGCTGCAACATTTAGAGAGGTAAGAGGCAGAGTTATGGGTGTTGAACCCATGTAGGTTAATGCACTAAGAGGCCACTCACTAATTTAGGTCCCTATGTTTTTGTCATTTTCAGCTATTGGTCCTGTCGAGAACTCCTCAAACCTGGAGTTCGAAACGCGTAGACCCCCCTTTGTTCTTGATAAACACGTTTATCTCGTGGAAACCATAAGAGGATTAAACTAACTTGTACATCAAAGTGATTCATATGAAATTGTACATCTATGGTTTCTTTTCCATACACTGCTGATAATTGTACATAAATTGTGTTTCTTTACCTTTGAGAGTGTTAGGTGTGTGAATGAGTTTATAGTATGACTGCAAGGTTTTTTCTAGTGTGAATGGTATATATAGTTGAGTCTTTGACATGATGATGTTTTGTATTGTGTATTTGTAATGTGCTTCATAAAGCCTTCCTAAAATGAAAAAGATTCTGAAAAAATAAGAAAAATAATAATTTGTGCAAATAAAATGCAGATTTGAATTGATTTATTCTGATGTGATAAATTCCTTCTTCATACAGTCCCGTCCATATGCAGGCAAAAAGCAAGTGTATTTGAAAATATCTGACAGTATTGGCATTTTGTGTTGGATTCATAGTTAAGGCAGGGTTTGGCCTTACTGTCTGGAAACCCATACCCAGTTTTGGTTTATCGATTGCAACACACA